>NC_052487.1:898552-922733 GCF_009730915.1 Dioscorea cayenensis subsp. rotundata
TGTTACGTACAAGCCGCAAAATGAAGTACAGTTTAACTATTTGTTTATTTTTATTTATTTAAAAATTCAAATATATATTAAAATTTTTATTTATTCCATTAACAAATTCTTATTAATTCCATTAACAAATTCTTTTATGTAAAAATTGTGGACATTGAAGATTTTATATTAGTTGTTATTTTTGGCTTACAAAAATATTATTATTATTCAGTGCATTATTTATACTAGTGTTAGTATAACTAAATTAATTTACATTTATAACATCAATGGATAGATTCTTTATCATTTTTTTCAAGAATAATTTTAGTTTAAGTCATGAATGATACAGTACAAAACTCTATCAAATTAAATTTTTAATGATGTAATTCAAATAATTTATGGTTCATTTATATAGTTATTTAATCAAAAGCGTCAAACTTTAAAGGCAACCTATTTAAATCTCCTAACCTTACTGGCCCTAAGACTAGGGCAATTTTAGTGGGAAACCACGTTATTAAGTAAATTAAAAGTTGATTAATTATTTTGTTAAATTACTATAGAATAATGAGAATTTTATTTTTAATTTATATTTCTAGGAAATTGAGCTTTTTATATGTTATGCCATTGAGTCAAGTCATCTACTTTTATCATCGTTTACTAATAGTTGAAGCTATCGTGATATATCTTTTATATTATTGATGATATTCCCGGTTTTCTAGTTTTTACAAACAAATAAAAATTATGTGGTTTCGTTGATTAAAATTTAATGGTGTTAATGGGTAAGGACAAAATTGTCATTTCATTTGTATAACAATATTTTTTTATTAATTCCTTCCAAAATTCTATAAAAAAACAAAAAACTAAGAAATCCCAAAAATCAAACAAAAATTATGTCTAAAAATCATGAGTAAGTGACAAAAGTTTAACTAAATGGACAATTTTATCACCGCCAAATGAGTTTGAATTAACACCATTAACATGTTTTTGTTCTTTTGTTCCTATTTCACAAAATTGGAAAACCAAGAGATTTTTTTTAAAAAAATTTCTCTATTATTTATATTTTTTATACATACATATTCATTACATATATATATATATGTGTTCTTAATAAAGATAAATATTTGGGACTTTGAAATTTCAAGATATTTAAATTTTTTGATAAAAAAAAATTCTTTTTTAAACTAGTTAAATGATTTAGTATAATAAATCATGTGAGAGGGATATATGTTGCAAAAATCTAAAAATTTAGTTTTTATTTTTAATTCTAGAAAGTAACATTACATTATTTTTAAAATAAACTTTGTTAATATACTCTAAAATGCCTCTTTTTCAAGTCAACAAAAGGGGAAAAATGGAAAAATAAAATAAAATAAAATATATGAAATCTAAGATCCGCATTCCCATTAACCAAAACAGGTAAATGCTTGAAAAAACAAATAAAAATACATTATTAATGTTAGACATGTGTTGTTTGAGTTGATCCACACAACTTCTCATATGGGTTATTTAGTCTCAATATCTCTTACACGTTTTGTATGTTTTTATTTTTATTTTTTAAAGTCAAATATCTTAATTATTACTTTGAGATTGGTTTATATATTTACACTTGTTTTTCACTTTAATATAGTTGTAGTTAATTATCTTTCTAAAATAAATATATGAATGAATAAAAACAAAGAAAGAAGAAGGGTAGTTGAGTGATTAGTTATTAAAAAAGAAGGGATTAATCCATTAAATATTTGTGAAACCAACTAGAATGTAACAAATAAAGATATGATTGATGTAAGCACATGCGACCACAAGAATATAATTAGTAAAACATAGCTTTCATGGTGGGAAACATCAATATCCTTTTCAACTTTTTCCCTCTCATTTCTTTCTAGCTAAACACATGACCATCAACCTATGTAATTGAAAGGAAATTAATTAAAAAACAAAAACAAAAACAAAAGTATAAAATGTGAAACATAAAAAATATTAATATTTTTATTAGTTTGATATATTAGTGCTTGATATATATATATATATATCTATCTATGTTTTTCCTTCACAAAAACTCTCTCCGTGCCTTTCAAGTCATTGACATTTAGAGCTGTAATAATTGCACAATTCTATTATTAATTTACACTATGGAATGCCTTTTCCAAGTTGCCAAGGTCATGATCTCGTTGGTCCAACATGATGTTCTTTATATAAATAAATAATTATTTATATTTGAGGATGGAATTTGTAATAAATAAAGTTTTTATCAGATTATCTTAAGATTCTTTTTTTTATTAAAAATGAATTTTATGAATAAATGATACTAACGAATTAATCAATAGATTAAATTCTTACAAAAAATTATAAGAAATAAAAAATCTCTTTTGTTATTTCTATATTTTACTATTTGATCATATTAAAGTGGAAGATATCGGAGGGGAAAAAATAATAACAATAAATCACATACATTAAAATGAATATCTATATATAAAATAATCAACATATATATGTTGTTATCAAGCATGTTTACAGTCTTGGTAGCATTATTTAGTGGAAACCACTAGAGCTTGCTTGCATGTAGTGTTTAGTGGTCCTTATAAGTTGTGTTAATTTCATCTACTTGGATGTCTTTGTAATAAAGATAAAAATATCATAGAATATAAATGAGAGACAAAAATTATATTTTTTATATTTTAATTCAAATTATTTAATGCAATAATTCATAATTAACTATCAAAAGAGTATGAACGCATAAAACTCAAATTTTCAAAGCTTACATGTCAAAATTTACATGAAGAAAAAATTATAAAAAAATTGTGTAAAAGTTTTTTATTATTCAAGGAAAACAAAATCCAATTAAAAGATAATTATGATGAAAGCCTCCTGATTTATTTTGAGATTATAATTAAACAATATTTTTTTTCGTAATGCATAGCAAGTTTTAAAAATAAACAAAAGTAAGAAGAGCCATGACAAAAAAACATTGAAGCAAAAAAACTAAAAACCATTGAGATTATTATAATTAAACAATAAAGTATATATATATATATATATTTCCAAAAAAAAAAACCAAAAAGAAAAAAAAAGAAGGAACCATGTGGTATGCCAAGCTTTTATGAAGCAAACAAGTGATGAGACTTGTCTTTTTGTTCACCTACTTTATTTATGCCAAACATGTCCCAATTTCCATTCTATTTATTATATAAAATATATATATCCCAATTTTTTTTTTTTAAATAAGAAAGTTTCTCATGTCTTTTTGTTCATAACCATATATCCTCCACAAAATTCTAAAATTATTTGAGCTTTTTTAATTAATGTTAAATAAAAGTGAATGATATATAAATGAATGCACATTTTCCACGTAGATTTATCAAAGTCTTATAAAGAAATAAAGACATATGAATTATTAATCCATATAAAAGTCGTTGATTTTTGTTGTGTAATAATCATCTCACGGAACTAATATATATATATATATATATATATATACAAATCACTAGAACTATATTTGACAATTCCTAAAGACACACAATTGTACCTTAAGTTTAGTAATCTCTTTCTTTAACGAATAAAATTTGATTTTATAGATTACCAAAAAAATATTAAAAAAACAAAAGAGATAAATACTTGATATTTTCGGAATGAATTAGAGTTGGACAAAATTTCATGGGCATTTGTTGATAAAATAAAACTTAATATTTTAAAGATTATGAACCAAATGATCCAATTTATTTTATAAAAATAAAAAAACAACTGAATATATTATAACTATGTTATATTTTTGTATTGTTTTTTTGTTAATTATTAAAATAGTTATATCCGAAGACAAGCTCACTATGTTTTTATTACAAAAATGTCTCTATTTATGCTTTGCATTTACGCATTTACAAGCTTTTAATAGTTGTTTTAATTGTTTCTCCATGCTTAGCGGACCTATTGTTGCACACTCATGACTCTTTTTGTACAGTGTTTTTATTTTAATTAAATAGTAATAATATCCGAGTGATAGGTTTAAAAACAATATAAAATGAGATCTAAACCCATGAGACTTAGAATCTATTTCACTTTGAAAAATAAAATTACAATTTTGTTTCATTTACCATTTATGGACATAATAAAAGAATTCTTCTACTCCTATATTATATTTAATATATCATCAACTTAAAATCTTTATTAATCTCGGGCCTGAAATGGCCCATGGATCAAAGACTCTAGGTCTTTGAGAAAAGTGGGTTGGCCTAGCATGGTGTCGGATTCCAACCCATTTAGAATAGTTCCCAGCCCGCCAGCCCCGACCCAAGAACAATCAGGTTTCCCATCAAAACCAAGGCCCACTGACATTAGAGGTACTCCCAACATTTAAACTAGTAAATATATACATTTTTTCCATTTCTGACGGGCTGGCCCGCACAACCCGAAGCCCAAGGTGGATTGGGTTGGGCTGGCATTTTGCCGATCGAGAAAAAAATGGCGAGCCCTCAGCTTTTGGTTTTGGTGGGCATGGCGGCCCTGCCTCGCCACCCGCTTTTAGCGGTCCCTAATATGTGTCATCCATCATAAATGAAGCAATCTAAAAAGATTTAGAAGAAATAAATGCGTGTCATCAGCATCATAAATCCGTAATAAAAAAGATGAAACAAATCTGTGTCTTTCAGATCATAAATTCATAATCTAAAGGTGAAACAAGTCCGTGTCTTCATCATAGTTATGAAACAACAACATGAAAGCAAAAATGGTATGCCACCATCACAAATGTCAAATGTGCATATGACCATAACAAGTGCAAAAAACAAGTCAGTGTCTTCATCATCATATATGCGTATGAAACAACATAAACGATGAAATAAAGGGTGTGACAACATCACAAATGTCAAATGTGTGTGACCATAACATGTGCAAAAACACTCATCCAGAGATCGATTGGCTCAAAGGGTCGCTTGTGTTGAATTTGAAAAAGTATTCATCCCGGTAACCCACAATGTATCTTGCTAAACCATCCACCATGACCTGTTGTAATGAATGTACTGATAATCAATGATATAAGAATTACAAAGTTTAAATTTAACAAAGAAAAGCACACACCTTTGATCAATGGGAACTAAAGGAGGAGTAATCCAGCCCACCGGCTCCCACTGGTTGTCACCATTACTCCAGAAATTTGATAGCTTGAGAAGTAGGCCAAAAGCTATATGCGCTATACGCTTACATCTCATAAACATGCCACACATGTGCAAAAGGCCTAGTGGTAAAACCGTCACTTTCTCAAAACAATAGACCTTTGTCATATCAGAGTCATCAGATGCGATGAAAACATGCAAACAGCCCTCAAAATCTATGAGATAATTCAGGAAATGGGCTGATTCGTATATCAGTGCATATGAAAATCCTGGTATGAATAGGGACAAGTCAAAGTTATCAACATGATTAAGGCTTGGCAGCAAAAATTCCTTATCCCCAAGCTTTCCTTCAAATCCTAGCAGTATTTGGTAAAGTGATCCATTATAGTTGGAGAACAATCCTTCTCTCGTAGGCACAAGATAATCAGGTGGCGAATCTAATATAATAGTACGCCACCGGTTATGCCTAGAAACAGTATCTGAAACAATGGAGCACATGGTTTTTCAACAGGTAAATCACCTTGGTTCCACTGGATCGTTCAGGCAAAAGGTAAACACGGCCAATGTTTTGATCACTATGCTCCAAAGGAGCGGATATCAATGACAACATGTGCGAGTGGGTTAAAAGTTTTATGGCTAAAGATTGACTGATAAGTTCTCCTACAAAGATTAGGCCATGTGATGATCCTAGGTAGTAGTGCTGACCTTGTAAGAAAGGAGCCAAGAAAGGAAGAGGAATTATTTCTTTGTAAACTATGTCGAAGAAAGCTAACCCCTTTATTATCTTAGTCCGCCTGTCAAGATCCAAAAGGATCAACAACGGACTCTTTCGCCGCGCTTCGGTATTTTTCCAGCCAATTACGGCAAACAGAGCGAAAGTGGACATGATCCACACCGTTGAGGAGCTTGATAGTGAGATTGATAGCTAGTCGCCAAAGTAAGGACCAGTCCCATTGATGGTCATCAAAACAACTGTTCATCTTGATCAATCAATGCATGCAAGTGCTGTAACATATATATATATATATAGCTTAATTAGTTCTGCAAACTGTTCTAACAGATGACACAATTAAACTGGCATGCATAACTGATTGATTATATAATAAGATTTGGTAAAAACATCACCAACATGGAGAGAAGAATACATTTCCAAAAATAAAAACAGGAAACATTGACCAAAGACACATTTTTTCTTTTTGAAGTACTATGAAAGCAAACGGAAACTTCGTGTCATTAAAACACCATTCAATATCTTAATCATATTATAATTCATTGAACAAAGTTTAATTTCAAACATTAAAAGAAGTATTTATACCATAATTTCTAAAAAAGAAGATAACAGGCATTTCAGACAATTAAATAACATTTTGGATTTCCACTATAAAACATCTAAGAAACACAATTAAATGGGTCAATCACCATCACAATCAGAAAACAACTAAGAAACTCAATCATATTGAATATGAAAACAAGGCATCTGCGTTAGCAAGTATTATACTAAGAAATCTCAAATTTTTTATATTTTAATTCAAATTATTTAATGTAATAATTCATAATTAACTATCAAAAGAGTTTGAACCAATGTTGTTTGACCCGGACCGGCCCGGCCGGTTCAACTGGAAAAACCGGGAACCGGCCATGTGGCCGGCCCGGGTATACCCCATTGACCCGGGTATTAAAAAACCCGGTGTTAACCCGGTGACCCGGGCGGTTCAACCGGGAACCGGTTGACCCGGCCGGGTCAATTGGGTCACAATGTTTAATTTTATTTTACAATATTTAATAATTTATTATTATTTTCTTATTAAAAACCACAAAATCATGTATATTTATTAATATTAATTTATAATTTATAATCAATAAATAGAATTACAATATATATATATATATATACCAACAAAAATTAACATTTAAAAAAATAAAAATATATTAATGTATTATGTAAATACTTTCTAAAAAAATTTAATTTATTAAGAAAAATAAAAACAATAAATGAGTGTAATTTTTATTATAAAAAAATATAAAAATTAAAAGTATTCTAATTAAATAAAAAAATATAAGAAAAATTTAAAAACAAAAAATAAAAAAACTCAATTGAGATATAAGAATTAGTGAATTAGATTTCTTATTTATTTTAACAAAAATCAACCAATAAACAAATAAATAAATAAATAACACGAGAGAAGTTTGATAATTATATATTAATATATTAAATTTGTAAATATTTAAAAAAATGTAAAAAAATAAATGATCAAATTAGAAAACTCTCATCGTATATAAAGGTCGTTTTATCGATTTAAATATCAAATTTGAGTAGGGTTTTTATAATATAATTATGGATTTAATATTATATTTGCTTATTATTAATTATTATAATATTTTTTTATATTTAATTATTGACTCGGTTCAACTCGGTTCGAGCCGGTTGAACCCATTGACCCGACCCACTGGCTAGCAGGGTCATTGCCGGGCCAGGGTCCCGACAACCCTTGGTTTGAACACATACAACTCAAATTTTCAAAGCTTACATGTCAAAATTTACATGAAGAAAAAATTATAAAAAAATTGTGTAAAAGTTTTTTATTATTCAAGGAAAACAAAATCCAATTAAAAGATAATTATGATGAAAGCCTCCTGATTTATTTTGAGATTATAATTAAACAATAAAAAAATATATTTTTCGTAATGCATAGCAAGGCTTTTTTTTTTAAATATTGCTTTTTTTTTAAATTAATTACTAAAATAGGTATTTTTAGAATTATTTACGAAATTAGGCATTTTTATTTTTTTAATATTAAATTTTAAATTTTTTTAATAGTTGTGGGTTCCACTGGTTTTTTAATATTAAAATTTTATTTTTTTTAAAAAATCGGCAGGTCCCACTAGTTTTTTAATATTAAAATTTATTTTTTTAAAACTGAGATGGGTCCTACTAGTTTTTTTTAAATTAAAAACAATTTTACACTAAAACCCTTATCATTTCATATAATTTTTACAACTAGTTTTATTCCCACTTCTACTTTCACTAATCCTAACAGATAAAAAAATTATGGGTAATATTCGGTTAAAAAAATTTAAAAAGATAAAAAAATTGTTGTGGTTAAAATTTTTTTATATACATAAAAAAATTAAAATTATCTCCAATAATACATAAAAAAATTAAAAATTATCTCGATATTAGAATAATCAAAGATGTAATTGTTAGGGTAGGTGGAGAGTATTATTGGGGGTTGATGGGATGAATTATTGGTGGCAGTAGCACTCACCCCATTCACAAAGAGCTATTAGATCAAATTTATCATAACCATCCATTTGTTAGGTGGAGGCCTAAAAATTATCTCATAGTAAAAGATGTAATTGTTAGGGTAGGTAGAGAGTATTATCGGGGATTGATGGGAAATGAATTATCGGTGCAGAATAAGACCTCACCCCATTCATAAGAGCCCATTGGATCAAATTGATCATGTACCATCCATTTGTTAGGGTGGAGACTATATAAACCGTCCAAAAGTCTCTTTTTGTGAAAATCTACAGCGAATATCAGTATGAAAGATCCATAAATATTGGAGATAATTTTTAATTTTTATGTATTATTGGAGATAATTTTAATTCTAATGTATATAAAAAATTTTAACCACAATAATTTTTATCTTTTAAATTTTTAACTGAATATTACCCATAATTTTTATCTGTTAGGATTAGTGAAAGTAGAAGTGGGAATAAAAGCTAGTTTAGTAAAAACATTTTTATGAAATGATAAGGGTTTTTAGTGTAAAAATTGTTTTTAATTTAAAAAGCTAGTAGGGACCCATCTCGAGTTTTAAAAAAATAAATTTTAATATTAAAAAAACTAGTGGGACCTGCTGATTTTTAAAAAAATAAAATTTTTAATATTAAAAAACCAGTGGAACCCTACAACTATTAAAAAAAATTTAAAATTTAATATTAAAAAAATAAAAAAATGCCTAATTTGGTAAATAATTCTAAAAAAATACCTATTTTTAGTAATTAATTTAAAAAAAGCAATATTTTAAAAAGCCGCATAGCAAGTGTTAAATAAACAAAGTAAGAAGAGCCATGACAAAAACATTGAAGCAAAAACTAAAACCATTGAGATTATTATAATTAAACAATAAAGTATATATATATATATATTTCCAAAAAAAAAACCAAAAAGAAAAAAAAAGAAGGAACCATGTGGTATGCCAAGCTTTTATGAAGCAAACAAGTGATGAGACTTGTCTTTTTGTTCACCTACTTTATTTATGCCAAACATGTCCCAATTTCCATTCTATTTATTATATAAAATATATATATCCCAACTTTTTTTTTTTTTAAATAAGAAAGTTTCTCATGTCTTTTTGTTCATAACCATATATCCTCCACAAAATTCTAAAATTATTTGAGTTTTTTTAATTAATGTTAAATAAAAGTGAATGATATAAATGAATGCACATTTTCCATGTAGATTTATCAAAGTCTTATAAAGAAATAAAGACATATGAATTATTAATCCATATAAAAGTCGTTGATTTTTGTTGTGTAATAATCATCTCACGGAACTAATATATATATATATATATATACATCCAAATCACTAGAACTATATTTGACAATTCCTAAAGACACACAATTGTACCTTAAGTTTAGTAATCTCTTTCTTTAACGAATAAAATTTGATTTTATAGATTACCAAAAAAATATTAAAAAAACAAAAGAGATAAATACTTGATATTTTCGGAATGAATTAGAGTTGGACAAAATTTCATGGGCATTTGTTGATAAAATAAAACTTAATATTTTAAAGATTATGAACCAAATGATCCAATTTATTTTGTAAAAATAAAAAAAAACAACTGAATATATTATAACTATGTTATATTTTTGTATTGTTTTTTTGTTAATTATTAAAATAGTTATATCCGAAGACAAGCTCACTATGTTTTATTACAAAATGTCTCTATTTATGCTTTGCATTTACGCATTTACAAGCTTTTAATAGTTGTTTTAATTGTTTCTCCATGCTTAGCGGACCTATTGTTGCACACTCATGACTCTTTTGTACAGTGTTTTATTTTAATTAAATAGTAATAATATCCAGTGATAGGTTTAAAAAAAAAACAATATAAAATGAGATCTAAACCCATGAGACTTAGAATCTATTTCACTTTGAAAAATAAAATTACAATTTTGTTTCATTTACCATTTATGGACATAATAAAGAATTCTTCTACTCCTATATTATATTTAATATATCATCAACTTAAAATCTTTATTAATCTCGGGCCTGAAATGGCCCATGGATCAAAGACTCTAGGTCTTTGAGAAAAGTGGGTTGGCCTAGCATGGTGTTGGATTCCAACCCATTTAGAATAGTTACCAGCCCGCCAGCCCCGACCCAAGAACAATCAGGTTTCCCATCAAAACCAAGGCCCACTGACATTAGAGGTACTCCCAACATTTAAACTAGTAAATATATACATTTTTTCCATTTCTGACGGGCTGGCCCGCACAACCCGAAGCCCAAGGTGGATTGGGTTGGGCTGGCATTTTGCCAGTCAGAAAAAATGGCGGGCCTGGCTTTGGTTTTGGTGGGCCGTGGCCGGCCTGCCTCGCCACCCAGTTTTGACAGGTCTAATATGTGTCATCTGTCATAAATGAGCAATCTAAAAGATTTAGAAGAAATAAATCTGTGTCTATCACATCATAAATCCGTAATAAAAAAGATGAAACAAATCTGTGTCTTTCAGATCATAAATTCGTAATCTAAAGGTGAAACAAGTCCGTGTCTTCATCATAGTTATGAAACAACAACATGAAATAAAAAAAAAAAAAAATGGTATACCACCATCACAAATGTCAAATGTGCATATGACCATAACAAGTGCAAAAAACAAGTCAGTGTCTTCATCATCATATATGCGTATGAAACAACATAAACGATGAAATAAAGGGTGTGACAACATCACAAATGTCAAATGTGTGTGACCATAACATGTGCAAAAACTCTCATCCAGAGATCAGTGGCTCAAGGCTGCTTGTGTTGAATTTGAAAAAGTATTCATCCCGGTAACCCACAATGTATCTTGCTAAACCATCCACCATGACCTGTTGTAATGAATGTACTGATAATCAATGATATAAGAATTACAAAGTTTAAATTTAACAAATAAAAACACACACCTTTGATCAATGGGAACTAAAGGAGGAGTAATCCAGGCCACCGGCTCCCACTGGTTGTCACCATTACTCCAGAAATTTGATAGCTTGAGAAGTAGGCCAAAAGCTATATGCGCTATACGCTTACATCTCATAAACATGCCACACATGTGCAAAAGTCCTAATGGTAAAACCGTCACTTTCTCAAAACAATAGACCTGCGTCTTATCAGAGTCATCAGATGCGATGAAAACATGCAAACAGCCCTCAAAATCTATGAGATAATTCAGGAAATGGGCTGATTCGTATTCCAGTGCATATGAAAATCCTGGTATGAATAGGGACAAGTCAAAGTTATCACCATGATTAAGGCTTGGCAGCAAAAATTCCTTATCCCCAAGCTTTCCTTCAAATCCTAGCAGTATTTGGTAAAGTGATCCATTATAGTTGGAGAACAATCCTTCTCTCGTAGGCACAAGATAATCAGGTGGCGAATCTAATATAATAGTACGCCACCGGTTATGCCTAGTAACAGTATCTAAAACAATGGAGTACACAAGAGTCCTGTTGTGGTTTTTCAACAGGTAAATCACCTTGGTTCCACTGGATCGTTCAGGCAAAAGGTAAACACGGCCAATGTTTTGATCACTATGCTCCAAAGGAGCGGATATCAATGACAACATGTGCGAGTGGGTTTACAAGTTTTATAGCTAAAGATTGACTGATAAGTTCTCCTACAAAGCTTAGGCCATGTGATGATCCTAGGTAATAGTGCTGACCTTGTAAGAAAGGAGCCAAGAAAGGAAGAGGAATTATTTCTTTGTAAACTATGTCGAAGAAAACTAACCCCTTTATTATCTTAGTCCGCCTGTCAAGATCCAAAAGGATCAACAACGGACTCTTTCGCCGCGCTTCGGTATTTTTCCCGCCAATTATGGCAAACAGAGCGAAAGTGGACATGATCCACACCGTTGAGGAGCTTGACAGTGAGATTGATAGCTAGTCGCCAAAGTAAGGACCAGTCCCATTGATGGTCATCAAAACAACTGTTCATCTTGATCAATCAATGCATGCAAGTGTTGTAACATATATATATATATAGCTTAATTAGTTCTGCAAACTGTTCTAACAGATGACACAATTAAACTGGCATGCATAACTGATTGATTATATAATAAGATTTGGTAAAAACATCACCAACATGGAGAGAAGAATACATTTCCAAAAATAAAAACAGGAAACATTGACCAAAGACACATTTTTTTTTTTTGAAGTACTATGAAAGCAAACGGAAACTTCGTGTCATTAAAACACCATTCATTATCTTAATCATATTATAATTCACTGAACGAAGTTTAATTTCAAACATTAAAAGAAGTATTTATACCATAATTTCTAAAAAAGAAGATAACAGGCATTTCGGGCAATTAAAAAACATTTTGGATTTCCACTATAAAACATCTAAGAAACACAATTAAATGGATCAATCACCATCACAATCAGAAAACAACTAAGAAACTCAATCACATCGAATATGAAAACAAGGCATCTGCGTTAGCAAGTATTATACTAAGAAATCTCAAATTTTTAAAGATTTTATAAGTCAGGTTGCAACAAATATATATGTAATTCACATGTTCATCATCAAAATAGAATAAGAAAAAACTTTTATAATTTTTTTTAGTGTCTTTTTTGTAAATTTAGAACAGGTAATCTTGTATAAACAGGTGAAGCAGACAAGATAGGAACTCAGAGTAAGTATCAAATGAATTCTCAACTACATGAGCACATACTGATTTTGGTCAAGAAAGATTCAGAATGCAAGCTAGTGAAAATTTTATTTTTTGCTTAACACAACTTACCCCCATTTGTTTCTCTGATTGACAGTCACACATTTGGAAACACTGATACTAACACTCTTGAGCAAGCTCCGAGTGTTGAAGTTTGACATATTTTGGCCATTTTCTATTGCCTCGTCATGCTCTGAATCCTTGCTTTGCCGTGACCTTGTAAGGCTTTTGAGGCTGGTGCAAGGCACAAAGCTATTAGATGCACATACTCTCTGGAAAGGTGAACTCCCAACATGAATAAGATTAAATCCATTTTTTGAAAATAATGATTCCAACCACAAGTCTATAAAGCTCAACAATTTGAAAAGAAAGTAAAAGACTTTGAGAGTGTGACAGAGAACTTGAAGACCTGTATGATCAAGTCCTGGACACCTACCTGGGTAGAGAGGCATGTTGTCGTGGAAGTGGACTGCTTCTTTCACCTTTGCCATAGTGCTCTTCTAGCTGAGTGAATCACCTCTTAAAGCGATCACCTCCACTGAAATTGAAAAACGAGGTTCAGTCATAGAAATTCACTCAGAATATTTATTGCAGCAAATTGTCAATTTGTTAAACCTGGATCTATTGATGGAAAACAGATTCCCCCAAGTTCCTTGATAATTTATAGGCTGGTATGTGCAAGTAGACGAGAACAAGGACATCAATCTTTTTTTTAAAAAAAAGAAAAAGAAAAAGAATAAATACAAATATTGTGTATGAAATTGGTTTGGAAAGAGAACCTGGGGTATTCAAAACTATTCTGCTCAGTACCTTGAAGATACTCCTTGCAGCATCTGAGGATGATACTCAAGCAACTGTTTATGTTAAAGAGGTTCATTATAAGTCAAATATGCAATTAGTAGGACCGACAACAATATGGCATTTAATCAGACCACCTGATACATTAAGTCCCTTGCATTGTCTCTTGTCAATCTACTCCTCTCAAATTCAAACTCAAGTTTTGAGATGGGCTGTGTAGGTGTTTCACATTCTACATTCACCAATCCATAAAAGTATGGATAAAAAAAAATGCAAATAATGAATAATCTATGCAAATAATGCAAATAAATAAAATAAAAGTATAGATCAAATTTGTAAAAAAATGCAAATAATGAATAAGCTTTGCAAGTATAAATAAAAACCTAAAATTCACACAGAAGAATAAGCTGGCAGTGCCTGAATAATACCTTTTCTGCAGTAGGTCGATCTTTAGGGCCAAAAGCTAGTAGACGGAAGCAGAGAGTCAAGGGATCCGCATGAGGAAACTTCTGCAAGAAAGGAACTGGTGGTTTTTTTCCTCATGTTGCTCAGGTACCTCTTAGTTTTCTCATTCCAAATCTGTATATGATATGAACCATGGAAATACCAAAAATAAACTTTCGACATAATTTAGTCACGCTGAATGCATCGAGACAGAGAGTGACTAAATGAGAGAGTTAGCTGACCCTTCCTATGGATTCAGCTGAAGGAGTGCCCAGCAAATGGTCATGAGATCCAATTGATGCACCACATTTTTGCCAGGAAATAATAACTTGCCTGTTAGCATTTCAGCAAAATAATGCGTCCTCTGCTCCATATATCAATTGTAGGTGTATACTGCAAAATATGATACATGATGAGAATGTATAGTAAGCATAAAAAATACATAATCCATTGATGCTTTAGGTTATGATGGACTCATGTGACCAGAAACTTCTATATATTTGCCAGGATTTAAATAAATTTGCCATGGTGCAATTCAAAGATTTCCCCAAGCTCGAAATTGTGAATTCTAAAGTCTGATAAACATCAAGTGTTCACTAATTCTATTAAGTATGTGCATCACCAAATGTAAACCATGAGACCTCTCTGCTTTATCTATTGCTCAAAAGTGGAAAATTTAGGAAAATAGAATGGCTATCAGGAACAGTATATGCAATATTTGCAGGAAATTATGTATAGCACAACTTGTAGAAAAAAGAGCCACATAATTCAGGTGCATGATACCACCTTGTTGCTGCATAATCCTTCAACAACAAAGAAATAGTATGCCAAGAGACAGGATTAGATGGCATAAAAAAGGGTAAAATTCTACCTGACCAGCACCAAAATAAACAATAGTTATAATATTGCAGAAAGAAAGAGATTTATTTACAGTCCCAAAAATTGCGGATGGTGCATCATTTATAGGCAAGAAAGTCACAAATTTTGAATTTGCAATCTGAGTCAGCAAGTATGTTTTTTGGCTTCAAGTTTCGGTGGAAAACATTAATTTGCTGCAACATATTAATAATATATTAATCATTATAGCCTCGAGAAGATGCATTAGGAGTACAAAGTAATCAAGAAAAAATGTTCAACCTGCATGAATGTATTTTAGGCTCTTAGTAACTGGTACAGAGAAAACTGGTGGTGTACAGGTGTGAGATCATTATTAGTTTCTATTATTTGGTGGAGATCAGATTCCATCAGCTCAAAAACATCACAAATATCTTTAAATTCTGTCAATGATGGAGGAAGCAGTATATGCTTTAACTGCACAATATCAGGATGGCAGAGAAGCATGAGAAGTTTGATTTTCTCTTAGAATGTGTGTGGCATCTGAAATATGCTGAAATACATCGTTGGTCTTCCTGATTGCCACTCTCTCCCCAACCACTCCATAGCTGCCCTTGCCAATCACCTCTTGTATTTGGTATTAACTTGCTTCACCATTCTCAGGGAAGAAATCCTTGTCAAGCATTCTGTGTTATTTGAGAAAGCAAGAAAAATGACCACTAAAAGTATAAAAGGAAAGTGAAAAATCATACATAAATTGGAAGTTTTAGCTTTAAAGAAGATCAATTGAAGAAATAACAGGCTACTTTCTAGATATCATTTTATATTTCATAGCCGGGAAAGAGAATCATATTAAACTAAAAAAAAGACAATAGCCACATCGGCTTGCTTGAGACAGTGATCAAAAGTGAGAATAATTAGGATTCTAGAGTATGATAATCGTGTTGGCAAAAAAACAATCAAATACTCACATGAACACAAGATAGGACATATCAAAAGAATAATCAAGGAAAAAACAAAAATATTTAGACAGAATTCCAATCAATCAAATCTCAAATGAATCGGTAAAAAGCAAGACAGCATAGAAGAACAAAGTCAAAAAGGTAACAATGAACAAACAAGGATCTAATTGATCAACTCAACCTCTTCTCACAACCAAATCCAATTCAAAAACAAAAACAAAGATAAATGATGCCCAGCAAAGAGATACAAGAAGGAATCTCAATTTACAATCACATGTTAATGATCAATAACAAGTCCAGTAAAGCAGGCTTAAAATTTTTTGCTGAAAAAAAAAACCTCAAAATAATCAACCGCACCACCTCTTCATAAACCCCCAGGAAAGCAGCCAATGAAGGAACAAAATCCAAGACTACACGTTGGGCATAACAATGAAAACAAGAGGAGCTTAAAAACACGCGTCATTTCACAGAACCACCAACAAAGATATCAATCTGAGAGCTATACAAAATGATGAAAATAACATAAAAAAATACATTACCTACAGCACGACTTAAGGGTAAAAATGTGTTTTTCAATGAGTGCGCAGATTGGACAGCGTCAAACAATAAATGATATAAAAAACAGAGCTCTATAAGCAACATTTCTCACAACCATAAAACAAAAAAGATAAAAAAAAAAAAAGGGAGAAAAAACCGGACCTTTGAGAGATGGAGGAGATAACCTTGTATGGATTAATGGTGGCCATGGAGATTAGACTAGCAACATTACTCATTTTTTTCAGCATTATCTTGCTTTGCCTGGTACTATGTGATCCATTCATTTATCAAGATGGCGTGAAGGTGGGATGAAAGGGGGACTACAAGATTGAATTTAAAATTGCAACAGACCCACATAAATATACGAGGTAAAGGACCCAATTCAATTTATAAAAACAATATGCTAGCTTTGTGCAACAACAACTAATTCTTTTATATCCAATGCAATCCCCCGAAGTTCATCCAATCATGAGCTCTTCTCCCATGAATACCAAATGAAAAAAATAGGGAATCACTAAATACGCATTTACAAACAAAATCCAACCAATCATTAAGCTTACCATTACTGTGTCTTTTAGTCCTGATCAATTTCTCAGGCGATCTAGGGCAAGCCAAATGCTCCTGACTCAACCAAAATGATTAACATTTAAAAATCATATGTGTGTGTGTGTGTGTGTAAAGAAAATTAGCAAAGATGGGGATTCCAAGATGCCAACTTTTATGTTATTGAATTCGATACCGTTCAAAATCTGCTGCCCATCCAGCATTACATAGTCAGGCATGCTGAAGAAAAACACCAAAAATCACAAATTTCTGAGAAAAAAGAAATAAGATCTGAGGCTCACCCGAAGAAATCTTGGCTGAGGATGCAATCCCTATCCTCAGCATTGAGGGTCAAGGCGAGTGAGTAATTTGATGGTTACTTCAGCATCCCCCAAATTTGTATATTGATTTATTTTAAAAAAGAAATCCATTTTCAAGTGATGTTTTATCTTCATCTAATACCTAGAGAGGGACAAAAGCATTCAATGTTATTCAGGCAACATGAAGGCCAGCCATTTTACTGCTGCTACTAAAAAGTAGCTACCGGAGGCAGCACGGTAAATGTTTGGCTAGAATCAGAAATAAACATATATAACACATTGCCTTCATAAACAGATAATCAATAGCAAACAATTTAATCCAAAGTTCATCAAAGCTAATAACCAGTTAGAACTAGATGAATCAAACTATAGTATAGCAAATATTGAACACATATAACTCTAATGAATTATAGATTAAAACCGACAAAGTAATCGTCAGTCAGGCAATTAGCAATAAAGAGATCAATCAGTAACACTCACACACAGAGGAAAAAAAGAATTTTTTACCTGTAGAGGAAAGTATGTTCATGGAGCCCTACAACAAGAGTAGAAGCCCCAATTTAATCCAGCAGGGACATCAAAGAAGGCCCTTGCTCAGCTTTAAGTGACAAAGACCTCGACTTTTGCCTGTAATCCAATCTACAAGAGGCAAGCAAGCAACTTTAACAAGAATATTCACCAATAAGATTGAAATCAATGGATTTCTCACCTTATGCTGCAGCTCCTCTCCAACTAGACCCAAATCCTGCAAGATTCACGAGACACAACAATACATACACCAAACCAGCAAATAGCCTTGATTGATGAACGAAAACAAGTACAAATTACAAGTAAGATCAAGGGAAAACTCCCGGTGATCTCAACCTACGGATCAGGAACCAAAGACACTGCTGAAAAGAAAAGGGAAAAGAGGAAAGAGCGTGAACTTCCTCTCTGATTCAGAATGCCCATCTAGAGAGAATTGAAACCCTTGGCTAATGTATTTATATATACTGCTTCTTCTGTGCAATTACCCAAACACCCTCAAGCTCCTCAAATAACTAAATAACTAACATGGGCACTTAACGTCTTTTCTCCATCCAATCAGACTCATTTCTTTCCTCAACTTCTTTATTTTCTGCAAACATAACAACATGGCTCTGCTGGTCTGTAACACCTCAGCAATCCCATATTCTTTTTTTCTTTTTTTATAATAAAATAAAAATATGTTGTTACTTTTCTCTCTCTTCCGTCCACTTAATTATAAAATAAATAATTAATGAAAAAAATATAAATATAATTATTTTCCTTTTCAATATTGTTGTAAATTTGCTATTTATTATACATTCATTGGTTTAAAATTTACAAAAGTTATTATTTTTCATCTTTTAATTTGATAACTATTTATTTTGATCTAAAAATTGGATAATATATTTGAATTATATATATATATATATATCCTTTGTTTTACTCCTTTATCCAAAAATTGATATGAATACTATGGGATAATATAATAATTAAAAACAATTATTTTTTTAAGCTCATAAGTAAATAATGACCCCAATTTTAATTAAGAAAATAACATTGTAATATTAGCGATTAAGTTTTATGGGCTAGTCCAATGACAACTATAGTGGTTGCGATTGAGAGGTTTCGAGTTTGGACCTCTTATATTACAATTCATGTTCAGATTCCCTATGAGAGTTCTGTGAGAATCACCTCTCATTATCTTCTTCCCTTCAGGATTGTATGGTAGGGGGTTTATGCCCAAAAGATCAGTCAAGCCACCATAACTAATGCATATCCGTGCCTATTTATTTTTTACTTTGCCGTTTATCGATTTTATAAATATATATATATATATATATATATGAACGATAGTCATAAAATTGTTTAAATAAATAATATTTGAGGTTGGGGAGGAGATCATGAATCTCATGGCTAAACCGATAACATGGGTATTGTTGATTGAAGTCTGGTTGTATGTCTCGATGCTATAGAGACTGGAATATCATGCTGGTGTCGGCAAACGAGCCCATGTTTCGGGTGTGTTTTTTGCGTGTGAGTGGGCTTCCCCACAAGCCGTTGAATTACTTATGGAGCCCGGCCCGACATTGTTTCACGAAGACAAGGCCCATGTTCATCACATTTCACGAAGCCAAAGCCCACAATTACGGAAAGCCGAGTCGCTTACCCACTCGAAACAAATCTCCAAATAATGTTATCTCACTAAATAATGTAAGGAATACTATGTGTACGTAATACAACTAGATAAATGAATAAATAAACTGTGAGGGAGAGAGAGGGTTTGGGATGTGAGTTTAATACCTTGAAATTCAAAATAATGTAGATTTTAATATTTTAATTTCATATATATGAAGTTTGAAATACTCTGTCAATTATCCATGTCATATTTATACAAATGTTTTTGTAGTTTAATTATTTACATTATATTAAAAAATTGTTTTGCTTTTTTTTAAAACGTTAATAATAAATATTGGTATTTAAGTTTCACAAAATAATAAATTAGTATTGTAAGATATATGGGCAACAATATCACTAGAACATCATCAAATAATTATTCATATCAACATTTGCTCAGTTAAAAAAAAAGTACAAAATCAAATCAAATTTGAATATTTGCTAAATGACATGTTCTGCTTTAAGTAACTTAAAAAAACACTAAAAAAAGAAAAATCTACTAAAAATATTTGAATAGTTAACTTTGTCTAAAGCTACCATGGGTTAACATCTACAAATAATGGTTGTTTTGCTTGATGATAAATGTTGTACAACGAAATCAATGGTCTAATGCTTCTGTCTCTTATGTTGTAGCTGCCTAAGTCACTGTATCCATAAATGTGACTTGTATAAATATTATCATCACTGAAATAAATAATATTATTTTTTGTCTTATCTTCCATTGCATGATTAGAGCTTAAAAACAGAACATGGTCATTTATGCTTTTTAGCTCAACAAATTGATTCTCTTCTTGATTCAGCTTAAATAGCATGAAACGTTTTGCACGATATTTGTTTATAGTATTCAAGCCATTTGGGTAATACTTCCTAAAACCATCATTGTCATTGTCTTGATCTAAATCATCCTCCAAACCATCCTCGTCATTTACACCATTTGGGTAATAATTCCTAAAATCATTGCTTTGATCAACATCATTCTCTACATCATCCTCGTTGTTGTTGCCTGTATTGTAATCAACGGGGTGAATAATCTTATAAACAAGTAGTAAATCTCCCATGAAATCTACCAAATATTTTCTCTCTTTATGTAAGTTGTCATTGTCAAGAGAAATAATTTCTGTTAACATATTATTCATACCAAATTCAACTCGCCATATTTTACTATACTCTCCAACAACATAAAATGCTTCCTTGTGCCATATGATATCTTCAAGAAAAAAATCGCTCTCTATCATAGTCCATGTCAAGTCACCTGGCTTCCAAAATGCTAATTTTTTCCCAAAGTAAATGGCAATTACAATATAGTCAGAACTTTTGGATGGATCTGCGGATATCACTGCTTTATAAATAAGTTTATCAAGATTTTCTGTGAGCCAACGAGAAAGCAATGGCAATGAAGGTAATTTGACTTGAGTTTTAGAAAAAAGATTTAACAAATTTATATTGAGATTTAGATCTGTCGTAATTAACCAGCCATGTGAAGAACCAACACAACGCCTTCCGTGTAACTCAGGTATCTCTATTTGATAAACTTTCTCCTCTAATGGATCAAAAAACCTTGGGGAATCAATATAAAAAAAAAAGCAACCAAGGAAGTTGTTTTTTAGGGGAGTGAAATCTCTCTTTTGCCACCTCAAACCAATGTGAGCACACCGCACCAAATCGAATATAATCCGAAAATGAAAGGAACTTTGTTATCTCTTGCAACATGTCTCTCGGAAGATTTGCATAATCTGCCATAGTTCCTGTAGGTTCAATAAAGAAGGAAAATTATGATGATGCTTTCATGATTTTAATAAAAATGATAATGTTAATTTGGATCATTGAATTCTAATGGAGGTAGGGTATGTATATTTTATCTCTAGTTTATACATATGGTTTATTAGATTTAGATGTTATAATTC
The DNA here is from genome assembly GCF_009730915.1 of Dioscorea cayenensis subsp. rotundata. Taxonomy (NCBI): domain Eukaryota; kingdom Viridiplantae; phylum Streptophyta; class Magnoliopsida; order Dioscoreales; family Dioscoreaceae; genus Dioscorea; species Dioscorea cayenensis. Next base: position 920,106 of record NC_052487.1, read on the forward strand.
TATATATAATTCTGATTTTTTTTTATTAGAGAAAATCAGTTGATGTTTATATTTCACATCCTCTAAAGAAAAGTATTACTCTCTGACAAAAAAAAAAAAAAATTCCCATCAATTGTTCTTAAAAAAATTAACGTATCGTGAAAATCCCAAAACATCATGCAAATTAATTTATATAGTTTGCTTTTATAAAATAATTGCAGTCAAAGCGCACCCTTTCTTATCCAAGCCAATGGCCGCTGATAGCGAAGGACAAATGGTGTGAATTTTTATGAGATCTTTTTTTTGTCATGATGAAAGGAATATATATATATATATATATATATAAAATATAAAATAAAATAAAAATAGATAAAGACAAGCGTACTTTTAATTAAATAGAATCAAAGTAACCAAGCACACTTAAAATAGAGTTCTAAATTGACTTGAGAGAAGCAACAAGTGTTTTTTTTTAAAATTTATTTTTAATTATTTAATCCTAACTAAATTATATTTATTATCACATTACTACTAAAAGTTTTATAAATATTTTATTGTTATTATCTCATTATACACCTATTCCCATCAAATTCTAATCATAATTAAACTTCAACTCACCCAAAATAAATAGATTTTTAAAAGTTTTTATTAAATTTTAGTTTGAAATTATTTTATAAAAAAATCTCTATTTCTCCTTTTAATTTACGTAGGTTTCTTTAATTTTTTTTATTTGATAGATAACAATTTTTTAAGAGAATTTTCAAAACTCATATTTTATGTAATTTGGTTTAGATTTGAATCCTCTAAATTTTAATAACTATCATATATACAAAAGTTCCATTATGCTGAGGGCCGAAATAAAATTTTAGAGGAGCCCTTTCAAAGTTAACCCTTAATCCTCTTGAAACCTCCATTTTTTCTTGCCCTCGATTGGGTGCCGATGAAGGAGGACCTCCTAAAAATTTTAAATTTTTTTAAAAGACTTTGATACCCTTAATTTTTAAATTACCTTGTTTTTATATATTTCTTAGTTATTTGCTTATTTGTTAATTTGTTTATTTATGTTGTGTTTTTTATTTGTGAATTCGCCCTTAGAAGAATTTTTCTCAATAAAATTCTTTGCTATCTAAATTTTATTCGAAGTACAAATAAAATTAGAATTTCTTTGAGCGAGAAAAAACTAATAATTATCTAATTCAAGATTATTATTATCCTATGAATTAAAATATTAGAATAAGTTTACTAATAATATGATAAAGTGATCTTTTGGAGCTCTAGGAGGAATTAGTTTTTAAATAATATATGATATATTTTCAAAAGAAATAAATAATTAATGGTATTTAAGAAAAAAAATGCATCATGGAAATGAAGAAATTGGGGTTTCAAGGCATGAGAAGAAGAGAGATTAGGCCATTAACCCCATAGACAAGCCCTTGATATTTTATAATACACAAATATATAAATAAGAATTAATGGGAAACTTGGACATCTCAATGGTATCGAAGTTTGTGTTTTTCTATTCTAAATAAATCAAATACATAATAATATGGCGGTTATGTCTTTTCAAACTCAACTTTGAATTAGGTTTTTTTATATCAATATAAAAAAAAATTTAAAAAAACATTTAAGCATACATCATGGCATGGAAACGCCCTTGTGTTCTATGATTTTCTGTTATTTTCAATTTTTAAAATTAATAGTAATAACTTATTATGGTTCATGGCCTAACGTTTCTTGTTTTTTTAATGACAAAACAATAATTTAAATAAATAAATAATAAAATCTTACAATGACTAGTGTACTGGGGCCAAAGTGGTTTTTTTTACAAAAAGCGACAAACACCACAGCACATATTGGTGTCAAGAAACAGATGGATATGAAAGAAATAGACGGATATAGAATCAAGTTAATAAATTCCTCCCTAGAGTTGTTTTCTTTCTCTTCTAATATCATAAATACTATGAATTTATGAAATTTTTGTTGCAATAAAAACAGAACATTAAATAAAAGTAAACCAAGAAAACATACCTTCACTTTGGTATAATAAAAGTTGATGAACCGCACTAAAAAGCGATTGGAAGTGAGATGAAAGAGGAGAAACAAGTGTCCTTTTATTAACTTTTTTTTATTTTTATTATTATCATAACCAAACTCAAATTATAATCATACTAAAATTAAAATTATTATAGATATTCTTTTGTTATTATATTATCTTAATCCAACTCTAACCAAACCCTAATCATAATCATTAATTTAGTTTTTTTAGAAGATTTATTAAAAACGTTGTATTTTGAGATTATTTTATAAATTTCTTTATTTATTCATTTAATTTTCACAATCTTCTTTAAAACTTTTTTATTTAAAAATAACTTTTAAAAAATAATCATCAAGATTTTAATAAACATCAAATAGGCATTTTTCAGAATAAATGTATGTATATTGTATATGGTATCCGCATTAACCGCTAGGCCATTATCACAATCTTGTTTTTATAAATTAATAGTTAATAAAAAAAAATTTACACATTAAAAAACTACTAATAATCCAGTGGTATAATTCGTATGTTCTTGAATAATGCTATACCCATTGAATTGGTGTTCTGAATCTAACCCCACCACCTCTAATTCGTATGTTCTTGAATAATGCTATACC
>NC_052487.1:1223733-1302041 GCF_009730915.1 Dioscorea cayenensis subsp. rotundata
GACGGGTATTCTGAGATCATTTCGTTTTCCGTGGGTACAGTAAAAGGTGTTTTTTATACACCTCTTAACTACTCCAGACCGGAAGGTGAAGTGTCCCTTCAGACAATTAAACTGTTCAGAGGAACAATCAATGGCATTGCATTACTTATGATTTTAAAATTGTTACATTATTTATAAATCGATAATGAACTTTTTTTAAAATAATACTTATCAAATTTGAAAACCATACAAATTTTGCCGCGTGCATACAAAATCTTCATTTTTGGAACTTTCATTTTTAGCCATAATTACAAGCAACATATCTGCTGATTATATTAAGCTGTTTGAGATCGACAAGCTAATTAGGTGCCACCTACTTCATAATGGCAAATTGTAAAATCATGAATAGTTCAGAATAACTGATCATGATCATCTGTATTCTATTACTTGTCATCAATCTGCCTTTTGTTTACAAATGCCAATGATAATAAGAACACAAAAACAGAAAATTAGTTGTTAATTAAAAAAAGAGATTGATATTGTACGAAACCAATGTTTTTTGTTTTGAACAGATGACAATCTTGGGATTTTATCCCAAAAAATAACTTAAATTTTTTATGTCATCCCACATCATTTTTATGTCATCCTACATCATTTTATGTCAGCCTGATGATATTTATATAAAAATTACAATAGAAGGGAAACGGTAATTAACATAATCTAGTGGCATTTGCTTATTATGTGCAGAAGAAAAATGATAGTAGCCTCTTGCCTGAGCACAGAAGGCCTTACTGCATAATTTTGCCATAGAAGTCATAAGTGGAACTTTTGTTTTGTATTGCATATTTTGGTTTGTACTAAGTCTATTTTGATTTTTAATTTTTCCTTTTGCTAATATTTATGTGCTTGAATCTTATTAAAAGAAATTGAATGAATGATAGTTTTTTTTTTAAAAAAAATATAGATCGATTTATTATCTAAGAAATTTGGAATTCAAGGCCATGTTTAACAAAGAATTTTTAAAAAGGTGGATAAACCACTTCAATTAAAAACAGAAAAACAGCACAAACACCCACAAAATTTCACACAAAACACACGGAGCAAAAACAGGACTACAACGCTACCACAAGATGTGGTGACAAAAGAACAATAAACCCAGGGAACAAGTACAAAATAAAACAAACAACACACAGGCCGCCACAACACCAATAGGGCCTGGAGATCTTGGGACAACTACACCGTGGACTGAATCTGTGTCTCCTCCGAAGGAACATCTCCTCCAGACTCGTTAGAGGGGAAGCCCCCTCTAGTCTCCTCCCCCTGAGGGTCCACGAAGTCGAGACACCTGCGGATGGCCTCACAGGGCTCCACCAATTTCGCTCTAGAACCCTCAGTAGCTGTAGAAAACCACGATAAAAGCATGAAATCAATTTTCCTTGTCAGAGCATGAGCAGACAGACAAATAGCGTGAAAAATACAATCATTTCTAGCAATCCAAATATTCCACACAATTGCTTTGACCACTAAGTCTCCCATGTCCCTACAAATCGGTCTAACAGTAGCTCTCCAGGGACCCCAAATCAACTGCATAGAAGCAGGAGGATCTGGGATATGCAAAATCTCCACATAGTGCCTCCACACCTGCTTCGCGAACGGACACTGCAGGAAAAGATGATTCACCGATTCCACGCCGGCATGACACAACACACAAGTAGCCGTTGGGAGCTTATTGTATCTTCGCTTTTCTAAATTTTCAAGCGAGAGGATCTTATCCTGCCAGGCCAGCCAATTAAACACCGAAATCTTTTTGGGGCTGAAATTACGCCAAAAAAATCGCGCAATAGGACATCGAAGCCCCCCATCCGTCAGGAAATTATAAAAGGATTTCACTGTAAATTTACTATTTCCTGCAAGATTCCACCATTTGCTATCCCCTTGATTATCAAAGGGACCACGTAGCCGTGTCCTGATAGCCTGGATATCAGGCTCACTCTCAAAGGGAGCACGATCCAAGAGACATGCCAGCTCACTTATCGTACCGTTGGGTGCCTGTGTCCTACTGAACTCGTCAGGCCACAAATACCTAGGCGCCCTGCCCCCCACCCACCGATCTTTCCAAAAAAGGGTCTCCGTCCCTGAATTAACACCTTGCAACACACATCCTCTCAAGGCCGGAAGACAGCTCAGCATCCCTTTCCAGAAGAAAGACACTCTACCTGACTGCCTGGGGTACATGTTCCAACCTTGAATACCGTAGTTAAACTGGATCACCTTCGCACCACTCCAATTTGAATCCGTCATGAATTTCCACCACCATTTACCAAGCAATGCTTGGTTAAAACATTGAAGATCAAGAATACCCCATCTACCCATCTCCCGGGGTCGACATATATTCTTCCACGCAACTAATCTGCATATAGGATGCTCAATGTCTGGTCCAGTCCACAAAAAATCCCTACGGATCCGATTAATCTTTTTAATAACCCAACAGGGGATCCTAAACAATGACATCCAATAAGTAGGTATTGCCGAAAGGACTGAATTAACCAGAGGAAGCCGACCCCCTAAAGACAGATGTTGCACTTTCCACGAAGCCAGGTGATTCCTCACTTTTGCCACCAGTTCCTCCCAATCCTGCTTTCGTGGTCTTCTCCCAGAGATCGGTATACCCAAGTAGGTAACCGGCAGCAAACCCCTGGCACAGCAAAAGTGTCAGACGCCGCCCTCTCAGGGAGTAAGTCCCTCTCAGTTGAGTACAGACATGTTTTGTAGAAATTCGTAGACAGACCCGTCAACCCCTCAAATACGTACAATAACAGTTTAACCACCCGCAAATCCTCAAGACCCCCACTAGTTAACACCAGAAGGTCATCAGCGTAATGCAGATTGCATCTACTACCCATTTCCCCTAAAGGCACCCCATTAACAAAGAATTTGGATAAAGTTGGCCATGGTAAAAATAAAAAATAATATATTATAATAAATCAATTTATTATAATAGTATTTGTCTTCACAACCACAAAATACTAAATTTATATTTTTGTGCAATGAATTTATGATTTCCAAACGTAGCAATTTTCCTATTCTTTATAATACAATTTATTTGATATAGATATTTTAATTATATTTAAAATACACAGTATATTTTGACATTGATTATAAAAGTTGCCAACGGATATATATCCCTTTGATTTTACATAAAAAACAATGTGACTATAGATGATATTATATATATATATATATATAAGGAATTAATAAAGTAAAACATTGAAATAAATAAATAAAAATCAATTTAACTTCCAAGTTCATAAAATACCATATATATGTGCTTTAGAAATATTTTTGAATTTAGAAATGTGGGTCCCACCCTTTTTAGTTTTAGATTTGTTGTTTTCTAATATTTTCGAAGTAAGTTTTTATTTCACCAACCATTCTCTTATCCTCTCTATAACCACCGAATCTGTTTTATTTTACCAGATCCCGTAACCACCTCGTGATCACACGATCTAATTCTTTTCCGCATCTCACGATCACATGACATTGTAAAAAAAAAATGAGAAAAATGAGACCAAGCCTATCTTTTTCTCCTTATTGCGTGGTGATACCGGTAGTGACGATGAGAAGACTTTTTGAGAAAAAAAGTGGATAAACCATTGATAAACCACTGATTTTTTGTAGATGACTTTTTTATCAAGAGTTTTACATTTGTTGATGAGAAGACTTTTTTATCAAGAATTTTACATTTGTTGTTGAGGTAGGTTGTTTGCATCCTTTCTATCATTATGTCTCGATTATGCCACTCAACAAATTTATTGCCAAACACCTTTAATATAGTGTATGTTCTGTATGATTAGTTGGTGTGTTGTTCCATGCAATTAACAAAAGATCTATTAAATCGATTGGATCTAATATATATATATATATATGTATATACTCATATACATATATGCATATATACATATGTGTTTTTCAATTCCAAATTTATAAATTCTTCCAAATAAATATAAAATTTTATAATACAGTAATTTCAATTATATTCAACAAAACACAATATTCAACTATATTTTGAAAATTAAGTATTTTCAGTTACAATGTAACTAAAAATTCATTGTATTTAGAATTATATCCAAACAAACGCCCATTTGTGTTTTTTTTTTATCCATGATAAGCTATGACCAGTGATAGTCAAATTAATGCATGATTTGTTGATGTCATTCAAGCCATATCTGTTACTAGCCTATGTGTTAGCATCTTATTAGAAGTTCTATGGTTGTTGTCACCATGTGTTGGATATTAATTACTGTTGGGATGTCATCAAGCTTTTCCTTTGCTTAAACTAGATGCAAATTTTTATTGTCAGAGAAGAAATGTTATATATATATATATATATATATATATATAAAAGGGATGTATATATTTTTAATTTTGGCATGTTGTAAATGGGTTAGTGTTTTAAGGAAGTTGGGGTTTGGTAAAATCTCAACGCATAAGAGCATAAGATATATATATATATATATATCATATATTATTATTATTATTTTGAATATAATGGATAAATCAAAAATTTATTAGAAAAAAAAAAAGAAGAGAAAACAAAGTACAGAAGTATATTATGACTGCCAACTAATCCCCCATATTTTTGTTATGTATAAGCACACGTGTAATTTGTAGTATTTTTTCCATGTATTAAGTATTAACTATAACTTATGGTTAATTATAAGTTTATAGATCTAGAACTACATGGTTCGAAGTGGAGTTAGATTATATTATCATAAATTCTATGTTTGAGTTGAATTTATGTTTATAGGCCTTGTGCGGAGGGTTGATCGGGGTTCAATTTGAATTCGAAAATTTTAGTACGTACCAGATAAATATCCCACATATAAATCTTATTATATATATATATATATATACTTTAGTTTTTTTTAACATCTGAAATTCTTGAGAAAAGTATTATTTATTTATTTATTTATTTATATTTTAAATTATTTATTTATTATAATTTTCGGAATAAATTTAAATTAATTTAAATTAATTTAAATTTCACATTTTGGTTTAGAATTATCTAAAAGGTTTAATATTTATTTAACTTTTGAGTCTCACATATTTTATTTAATTTCTAAATTTTAATTCATTTGTTTAAATTTAAATTATTTAACTTTTGAATTTCACTAATTTTATTTAAAACCCGAATTTTTAATTAAATTCAGACTATCTAATTTTTGAATTTTAAATATTTATTTAATTTATTATTTATTTATTTATTTAAATTCAGATTATTTATTTTTAAAAAATTTCAGATATTCTATTTAATTTCTGATTAATTAATATTATTATTTTTATTATTTGTTCGGTTTATTTTAATATAATAAAAATATAATCAAGTTACTGCAAATTTTTTGTAATTTGCCCGATCTAAACTTTGTTAGTTTATTGTTTTGTGAACGTAAAGTATTTTGACATAGTAGCTAGTCCCCAATTAATTATGCAATAACCCTGTCATTAGAGGTTAAATACTGACCGTATCAACATGTACTCTAATATGGAAACTATAGTTTCCCACCGTTTTTTCGTTGGTGAAGAATAACAACCTCTGATAATTCTAGCTCGGGTCACCAAGAGTAAAAATATGACCTCTGATAATTTTATCTTGAGTCACCGAGGATAAATATATGAATTCTGTGATTTTATTTTGGCAATAGTTGTTTGGGAGACCTACATGCTCAATTTTTTGACATCTGTGTTTATTTGAACTAAATTTGATTTCTGGTTTTTGATTTTGATAAATTATGACTTTTGTAAATGATCCCTACATTTTTAGTGGGTACTTACTGGGCTTTTAAGCTCATTAATGTGTTTTTACCATTTTTCAGATCAGGTGTAGGATATGTTGGTGTATAACCTAGCTGGGGTTGTTGAGTGAAGCACCGTCTAGCTTTCTTTCCGTTAATCATGTTTTGTCTTCCAGTAGACCTAAGCACTAGCATTGTATTTTGTTGCTTTTTGTGAACCTTGTTAGTTTGATTTTATCTTGTGTTCAGACATTATAGTTTTGCTTTAAATTTGTTTTTCTGTTAAATGTGTATGTTATATTAAGACAAGTTCTGAGCCTATACATGCTTACTGGATTTCAGTCTGTAGGTGTGTGGCTGTTTGTCAACGTGCCTGGCTCGGTAGACCGGGTTTGGGGCGTAACAAGAAATATGTATAAAAATAACTCTAAACATAAAAATTATTTTTAATAATATGACTACTACGCATAATGACCTAAATAAAATTTAATATAAAATGTATCTAATTTACTATATTAAATGTATTTTATATAATATAGACTGGAATTGTCTTCGGCGGTGGTATTCATGGTTGTAGCTGTTGCAAACCTGGTTTAGTCCCACATCGCCTAATTGAGGGGGAGTCCATGTGCATATATGTGGGGGGCAACCCCACCCTATCAGGCCGGTCTTTTGGGGTTGTGGGTCCCCCACTGTGTGCAACAATGGTGCTTTCGTTGAGAGCAGGTGGTGTGGGACTGGGTGAGGGGCTGACCAGCGGAGGGTTCTGACCAGTAGAGGGGCTGACCAGGGAGGGTTCTGACCAGGGACAAACCTGAGTGAAGTGCCCTGAGTGAAGCGCTGCTGAGTGAAGTGTCGTTGAGTTAAGCGTACCTGATCCGACGAGGACGTCGGGTCTGATCGGGGGAGCAATGTTGCAAATCTGGTTTAGTCCCACATCGCCTAATTGAGGGGGAGTCCATGTGCATATATGTGGGGGGCAACCCCACCCTATCAGGCCGGTCTTTTGGGGTTGTGGGTCCCCCACTTATATACACACAATGGATCCATCTCATAGCCGATGTGGGACTAAAGGGGTTCTATTACATTACCCCACCAATCGAAGACTGACGCCCCCGTCAGTCCGGATAATCTGGGTGCCGACCAGCGATGCTTCGCTCGGGTACTTCGCTCGGGGCCCGGCCACGGTCGAAATCCTCCCCTGGTCGAGAATCCTCAGTGGTCAGGCGCACCCTATCCGGACCCGGCGTGGACCCGGTCCCAGCCGTGCCCCACGCGACTCTCAGCGAAAGCACCGATGTTGCAGACAGTGGGGGACCCACAACCCCAAAAATCAGGCTGATAGGGTGGGGTTGCCCCCCACATATATGCACATGGACTCCCCCTCAATTAGGCGATGTGGGACTAAACCCGATTTCTGACATTGCTCCCACGATCGGACCCGGCGTCCTCGTCGGATCGAGTGCAGCTTAACTCAGCGACACTTCACTCGGAGCTTCACTCGAGGGCACTTCACTCGGGTTTGTCCACGGGTCGGGAACCCTCCACAGTCGACTGTAATACCACGAACACGTGGATAGCTGTTGAAAAAAATATATTCGAGGGGTATTTCACTACGATTCACGATAGAATTTTTCTCTGAGTAATCTTGTTGAGAAACCCCAAGTGGACGAGAATAAGGACTTAAGTGTAAAAAGTTTTTAAAAAGATTTTTGGGTTAAAGAGTAATAGAAAAAGGATTGATATGAAATGCTTGTGAAAAACTAAGGACTGAAAAGGTAAGTTGAAGGGATCATTTGGAAATATTGTGTTATAATCCAAGGACCATTGGATAATTTGAAAAGGACCTTTTTGAGAATATTATTTTATAATCCAGGGACCATTTGTGAGTTTTTCAGGGACTGGTTTGTAAGAGTTAAGTTTTGAGGGACTAAAAAGTGAATTTCGGCTGAAGAGTTAATTGAGAAAAAAATCTAGACTTTTGATGATTGTTCATCTTCTTCTCCACCATTTTTGCTACGATGAACTCGAGAGTTAAAAAGAGAAAAAGAGTGAGAGATTTGGAGAGAAATTGGAAGAGATAAAAGCTTGGTATTTGAGAGAAGAATGGATGAAGTATTATTTTGGTAAGTATTTTGATGATTTATTTGTTGGTATACTTGAATGTATGTGTGTGTATTTTGGATTGAGAAATGTAATTTTTCTTGAGAAAGAAGAAGGATTTATGATGAAAAAAATGATGAGTTATTGTTAATAAGAGTTGTTGCTTCAATTTTTGGTTGGAAAAAAACACTTGTATTTGAGTTGGAATTTGCTTGAAATGGAGGTGAGTTTTGCGGATTCTCTGTAGTATTCTTGTAGCACCGAGATTAGGGTTTGGTTTGATTAATTAAGTTGATAATTATGATGATTAGGAGGTTAATGATAATGGTTAGATTGAAATGGGTTGAGTTAGTCCAATTGATTTGATTAGATCAAACCAAGTTGGATTGAATTGATTGAGTTGAATTGATTTGGTTGAGTTGAGTTGATTTGGTTGAGTTGGGCTTGATCAAATCAAGTTGAGATGGGTTGGGTTTGGTTGAGTTGATTTTTGGGTTAGGGGTTTTGGACTGAACCAAGTTGGTTCAAATGGATTTTTGAATAAGAATTGAGTTGGTTCAAGTTGGTTCGGGTGAAATTAAGTTTGGTTCGATCGCAATTAAGGTTGGTTCAGATTGATTCAGTGTTTAGCTTTGATCGAGTTTGTTTAAATACAGCCCGAAAGGCAATTGGACTATGCAAGGTCGGGGTTTTAACAGATTGGAGTGAGTGGGCCCAATAGAGTCTATTATTGTTTCTTGTATTTTTCTTTTTGAGTTTAAATATGTTATTTATTTTTTTATTATATTATTACGTTAGGGTGTTGTTCGGTCTTGAGAGGGAGTTCAGGATCTAGGAAGGAACCCAAGGACACCAGGGTGAGTTGGTAGTGGCTATTATTTTTTTAATATTAATTATTATTATTATTTTGAAATAATTGTTTAATAACTAGTATTTTGGAAATAATTATTTAAGTATTTCATTTTATCATGTTTAATTTTGCGTATAAGGTTAAAAATATATGTATATTTACTTGCCGTTGATGTTCACGACAATCGTATTGATACATCGGGTTTCAGTATAATTATACGTGATTTGTGAATAGTGAAAAAATACATGTATATGTGATTTAATTATTCAATTCATGTATTTATTTTTTTGATGGTTATATATGCTTTGATTTGGAATGATTTGTGAAATCATGTGAGCGTTTTTAAAATGTTTTCTACCGCGATATTTGTGGGAATTGGTTTTCATTCTCGGAATAGGAATGAGTATCATGGATCCGGATTTTTCTTGGTTTTATGCATTGTTATACTTTTTGACATTGGCTTTTGTGGAAATGATGTTTATTTTTCGTGATGTGAATGCTTGTCTCGGATAAGGATCCTATGATGTGATTTATCTGATTGTTTTATTCTTTGTATTTACATGTTGGTTTTGGATGGTGACGGGCTGAGGCCCGACTACTGCGATAGTGGGTCCCCAGACCGGCCTTTAGAGGTGGCGTGGTGGACACGAGTGTTGATTTGTCCGGGATCGGTGGGAGGCGTAGAGCCACGATTGGATTATACATCGGGATCCTAGAGTCGCCCACATGGGACCCGGATGGGCCCGACGTCGAGGTGCGAAGACCTTGGCGGCTCCCAGACCTAGTCGCGACGGCGGCTAAGTGGGGGAGAGTTTTTCAGTCGTGGAATTGAGAATGGATTTTTTTATATTACTTGTTATTTTGGGTTTGTGATGAGGGCGAAGCCCGGTATGCCAGCTCTTAGGAGGCGGTCTCTCACAGCAATTTGGATTTTCTTAGAAAATTGATTTGATATTGATTTGTGATGAATTTATGTTTCAAAAGTTCTTTAAAAAAATGTATTTTGCTAGAATTACGGTATTTTTGGAAAAAGTTGGAAAAATTATTTGAGAGGTTGGTATTTATATATTTTATATATCTTGTATTTGAATATTTGAAATTATTAAGCCACTACCGAGCCAGTGAATGTCTTTGCTAGCTGAGGGAGCAAGACCCTAGATTACTGTTCAAGTTTAGAGCTAGTCGGGGTTAAGTCCAAGGCTGCGAGTGGGTCCCATACTTTTCTTTATATTTGTTGGTATCGTGATCTTGTAGCGGTTGTACTCACAAATTTGAGTTATTATATTTGTTGTATTTATGTATTTGAATCCTGCGATTGGTGTAAAGTTATAAATTGTAATTTGTAACTTTCGATTTGGTTCTCGAGAGGTGATCGGGGTTTCAGGTTAAAAAGGAATTTTTTTAGCCGATGGGTGCAGCATTCTACTCATGTAGAAGGGGTGGGTGTGACGTCTTTTTAGTGATGTCTGTAGGGTTGAGATATCCACTGGTTGGTAGAGATCGCGGGGTTGTGATCGAGCCTAAGTTTAGAAGTCAGTGTCTAGACTTAGAGGGTTAGTAGTGATTAGAGCAGAAAGTTAAGGGCCCGGTAGAAGTATTTAGAGTCTCGATCGGGTTAAAAACCTAAGTTGCGTATTGGGATTGAGGGACGGATAGTAGGTTTTGACATTTGAGGCAGTGAGGTGAGTGTCTTGTGATCGAGGGATCATGTGTTGAGATATTTAGTCGGAATTGGTTTTATTGAAAATGAGTTAACTTAAAGATGCCAAAGAAAGGTGTTTGGCGTGCTTTTTTTATTGAGCGATACATAGTGATTTGTAGTGTGATTATTTACTATTGAAAGCGAGTTTGTAGCGAGAAAGCGAGGGGTCTTGGGCCGGGTAAGTGAGATCGGTGATGTCAGTTGATGTATGCTAAGGAAATTTCGAGGGGCCGAAATTTTTAAGGAGGAAGGATTGTAATACCACGAGCACAGTGGATAGCTGTTGAAAAATATATTGAGGGATATTACTACGAGTTCGCGATGAAAATTTTCTACTGAGTAATCTTGTTGAGAAACCCCAGTGGAATGGAATAAGGACTTAAGTGTAAAAGTTTTTAAAAGATTTTGGGTTAAAGAGTAATAGAAAAAGGATTGATATGAAATGCTTGTGAAAACTAAGGACTGAAAGGTAAGTTGAAGGGATCATTTGGAAATATTGTGTTATAATCCAAGGACCATTGGATAATTTGAAAGGACCTTTTTGAGAATATTATTTTATAATCCAGGGACCATTTGTGAGTTTTTCAGGGACTGGTTTGTAAGAGTTAAGTTTTGAGGGACTAAAAAGTGAATTTCGGCTGAAGAGTTAATTGAGAGAAAAAAATCTAGACTTTTGATGATTGTTCATCTTCTTCTCCACCATTTTTGCTTCTGATAACCCGAGAGTTAAAGAGAGAGAAAAGAGTGAGAGATTTGGAGAGAAATTGGAAGAGATAAAGACTTGGTATTTGGAGAAGAATGGATGAAGTATTATTTGGTAAGTATTTTGATGATTTATTTGTTGGTATACTTGAATGTATGTGTGTGTAATTTGGATTGAGAAATCTAATTTTTTCTTGAGAAAGAAGAAGGATTTATGATGAAAAAAATGATGAGTTATTGTTAATAAGAGTTGTTTAGCTTCAATTTTGGTTGGAAAAAAACACTTGTATTTGAGTTGGAATTTGCTTGAAATGGAGGTGAGTTTTGCGGATTCTTTGTAGTATTCTTGTAGCACCGAGATTAGGGTTTGGTTTGGTTAATTAAGTTGATAATTATGATGATTAGGAGGTTAATGATAATGGTTAGATTGAAATGGGTTGAGTTAGTCCAATTGATTTGATTAGATCAAACCAAGTTGGATTGAATTGATTGAGTTGAATTGATTTGGTTGAGTTGAGTTGATTTGGTTGAGTTGGGCTTGATCAAATCAAGTTGAGATGGAGTTGGGTTTGGTTCGAGTTGATTTTTGGGTTAAGGGTTTTTGGACTGAACCAAGTTGGTTCAATGGATTTTTGAATAAGAATTGAGTTGGTTCAAGCTGGTTCGAGTGAAATTAAGTTTGGTTCGGTCTGCAATTAAGGTTGGTTCGATTGATTCAGTGATGTTTAGCTTTGGTCGAGTTTGTTTAAATACAAGTCGAAAGGCAATTGGACTATGTCAAGGTCGGGTTTTTAACAGATTGGAGTGAGTGGGCCCAATAGAGTCTATTATTGTTTACTCGTATTTTCTTTTTTTGAGTTTAAATATGTTATTTATTTTTTTATTATATTATTACATTAGGGTGTTGTTCGGTCTTGAGAGGGAGTTCAGGATCTAGGAAGGAACCCAAGGACACCGAGTGAGTTGGTAGTGGCTATTATTTTTTTAATATTAATTATTATTATTATTTTGAAATAATTGTTTAATAACTAGTATTTTGGAAATAATTATTTAAGTATTTCATTTTATCATGTTTAATTTGCGTATAAGGTTAAAAATATATGTATATTTACTTGCAGTTGATGTTCCCGACAATCGTATTGATACATCGGGTTTCAGTATAATTATACGTGATTTGTGAATAGTGAAAAATACATGTATATGTGATTTAATTATTCAATTCATGTATTTATTTTTGATGGTTATATATGCTTTGATTTGGAATGATTTGTGAAATCATGTGAGCGTTTTAAAAATGTTTTTACCGACAATATTTGTGGAATTGGTTTTCATTCACGGAATAGGAATGGTATCGTGGATCTGGATTTTTCTTGGTTTTATGCATTGTTATACTTTTTGACATTGGCTTTGTGGAAATGATGTTTATTTTCGTGATGTGAATGCTTGTCTGGATAAGGATCCTATGATGTGATTTATCTGATTGTTTTATTCTCTGTATTTACATGTTGGTTTTGGATGGTGACGGAGCTGAGGCCCGACTCTGCGATAGTGGGTCCCCACGGGCCGACCTTTAGAGGTGGCGTGGTGGACACGAGTGTTGATTTGTCCGGATCGGGTGGGAGGCGTAGAGCCACGATTGGATTATACATCGGGATCCTAGAGTCGCCCACATGGGGACCGATGGAGCCCGACGTCGAGGGTGCGAGACCTTGGCGGCTCCCAGACCCTAGTCGCGACGGCTAAGTGGGGGAGAGTTTTTCAGTACGTGGAATTGAGAATGGATTTTTATATTACTTGTTATTTTTGGGTTGTGATGAGGGCGAAGCCCATTGCTCGCTCTTAGGAGGCGATCTCTCACAACAATTTGGATTTTCTTAGAAAATTGATTTGATATTGATTTGTGATGAATTTATGTTTTGTGATGAGGGCGAGCCCATTGTACAGCTCTTAGGAGGCGGTCTCTCACAACAATTTGGATTTTCTTAGAAAATTGATTTGATATTGATTTGTGATGAATTTATGTTTCAAAAGTTCTTTAAAAAAATGTATTTTTGCTAGAATTACGGTATTTTTGGAAAAAGTTGGAAAAATTATTTGAGAGGTTGGTATTTATATATTTTTATATATCTTTGTATTTGAATATTTGAAATTATTAAGCCACTACCGAGCCAATCGAATGTCTTTGTAGCTCGAGGAGCAAGACCCTAGATTGCTGTTCAAGTTTAGAGCTAGTCGGGGTTAAGTCCAAGGCTGCGATGGGTCCCATACTTTTCTTTATATTTGTTGGTATCGTGATCTTGTAGCGGTTGTACCCTACAAATTTGAGTTATTATATTTGTTGTATTTATGTATTTGAATCCTCGAGTTGGTGTAAAGTTATAAATTGTAATTTGTAACTACGATTTGGTTTCGAGAGGTGTCGGGGTTTTCCGGTTAAAAAGGAATTTTTAGCGATGGGTGCCACATTTACCTCGGTAGAAGGGGTGGGTGTGACACGCCCCTCTCTTGGTCGGGAACCCTCATCTGGTCGCCCCTCTCTTGGTCGAGAACCCTCACTTTGGTCGGGCCCCTCACCCAGTCCCACACCACCTGCTCTCAACGAAAGCACCATTGTTGCATACAGTGGGGGACCCACAACCCCAAAAGACCGGCCTGATAGGGTGGGGTTGCCCCCCACATATATGCACATGGACTCCCCCTCAATTAGGCGATGTGGGACTAAACCAGATTTGCAACATTGCTCCCCGATCGGGACCCGGCGTCCTCGTCGGATCGAGTGCAGCTAACTCAGCGACACTTCACTCGAGCCGCTTCACTCGGGGCACTTCACTCGGGTTTGTCCCTGGTCGAGACCCTCCACAGTCGGCCCCTCTCTGGGTCGAACCCTCCATTGGTCGACCCACTCACGCGATCCCACACCACCTGCTCTCAATGAAAGCACCAATGTTGCACACAGTGGGGGACCCACAACCCCAAAAGACCGGCCTGATAGGGTGGGGTTGCCCCCCACATATATGCACATGGACTCCCCCTCAATTAGGCGATGTGGGACTAAACCAGATTTGCAACAGTAGCATTGCAGTTTATGTGGTGATGCTTTTGGATATGGAATTAGAGGCTAATAAATAAAAGAAAATTTTTGCAAAACGGAACAATGTCAATATATATATTCAGAGGAGAATTTTATTTGTAATGCTAGCAAAGTTGACATGTAAACAGTGCTCTACATAAGAATGAGTTTTTATGAAGATATATATTAATTTAATAATCAAACATGATGTTTCTCGATCAACTTTTCATTGTTTCTATTTTTTAAAAGAAAGATGACAATTAAATCAATGAGCAATGAATGTTCAAAGTGCCGACAATATTTGTTCACTCTACTACCTATATCATAGGGGATCTTTAGCTATAATTCTTTATTATTGGACCACTCTTGATGCATATGATTTGATTAAGGGGAAGCTTCTGTATCATTCATTTGCTCATAGCCTGAATATTTTACATCAACGGTTGCGAAGTTTCTTTGGGAAGCCAAAATATTCCAACTACTCTGAAAATTCTCTGCAAAGGGTTTAAAAGTCAGAAGAAATGCATGTGTATATATATACCATAAGAATTTTCATTTTCAAAATCTAACAGTACCACACAAACCCATTATGCAAAGTTATATATAAAAAAATATCCTTATAAATTAATGTCCGTTTAATTGCAAGGAATGCATGTATATATAGCCCTAAGAATTTTCTTTTATCTCAACTATCTCATGTGAAATTATTTTATCATATTAATTAATAATTAAAAATTAAATAAAATATTCAATAAATATAATGGAAAACGTAAAAAAAAATTAAAAGTTCACAAAATATAAAAAAGCTAGTACGGGCCATAGGAAGTGATGAGGGAGGGAAAGATAAGATGCACTATATATATATATATATATACACGCACACATGGGCAAAATTGAAATTTATCCTATTTATTTTGAAAGTCATGTTGCTATTTTGGATCACCTTGCAACATGCATTTTCTCTATGGGATATATATATATATATATATAGATAAATATATTAATGCATTAGCATGTTTTATGGTTCAGGAAATAAAATAAAATAAAATCTAAGCATTTTAAAATAATCTCTAAAGTAATAATTTTTTTTACTTGACGCAATGGTTTCGTAGCAATTTTAATATTACTCAATATTATAAAATCTAAAAACTTAGTGAATTTATTTAAACATTGTTAGGTTAATTTTTTTTTTTAATAAAGTGGATAAACCACAGCTTTATTAAAAAAGAGAGAGGGTAACAAAGAACACCATGTACAGAAGAAAAATTAAAGTACCAGACATAAGAAAATATAAAAGACTGTTTTCCTCACCAGGGATGAGGAAAACAAATTAGAACTGAAAGAAAAAACAGAAAAGACAAGGAGAGAAAAGATAACAAGCCTGGCTGGCGAAGTCAACCATCAGGAGACACAGGCCTGTCTAGCAACAACGAGAGTGGATTACTCTTGACCAGAGGTGTGCACCGAATCACCAGCAAGATCGATTGATCTAGAGCTCAGGAAGTTAAGGGAGTGTTTAATCCTCTGAACAACATTAGAGGGTTCCTGCTGATGGTCATCCGCATCTGCAGAAATCCAAGAGAGAAGCAAATTAGCTATTTTATAGAGAGTAGAAAAAATGGGAGACTGAATTTGATTAAAAAAACGATTGTTGCGTTCTAGCCAAATATTCCAGAGGATGGCTCTAGAACAGAGATCCCAGATAATCCTGGAAGTAGGATTCAAAGAGGGGATCCAAATGGTCCAGATATTAGAAACAGAGGATGGAAGAGTATCAATATCTAATAAACATTTGAAGTAGGACCAGATTCTTTCTGAGAAAATACAGTCAATGAAAAGGTGGTCCACTGTTTCTGAGTTGTTATGACATAGTATACATGTATCAGTGGCATTTGAATTACAACCTTTTTTAAAAAGATTCTCAAGAGTCAGAATTTTATTGTCCCAAGCAAGCCAACAGAATAAAGTTATTTTACTAGGTGATTTTATCTTCCAGAATTTGGAGTAAAGTTGACTGCGAATTCCTCCATCGATAAGAAAGTTGTAGTATGATTTGACAGAGAAGGCTCCATTTCCATTTAATGACCAGAGAAAGGAATCCTCTTGGTCATTGGGACAATTCGGTATATAATTTTGAATTATGTCAAAGTCATCTGTGGAGGTTGTTCAGAATGTATTACCACTGGAGTTAAGAATATGAATAAATTGTCTTACTGTAATCCAAGGAAACGAACATTCCAAAAAAAGTGATGGGCACCGCTTTTTTGGAGAAAGACCCTCTAACCATCTGTCAAACCAAAAAAGTGTATTATTACCGCTCCCAATTGATTTGATTATACATGATCGAAATGAGGGTAGAATGGCATTAATTCCCGACCAGAAGAAAGACTTATTTCTAGGTGGTTGATGAAATAAAATGCCAGGCGAGTCTCTAATCGCATAGTTGGCATTGATTATCTTGGTCCAATAGGAAACCGGCTTTGTTATAATTTTCCACCACCACTTACCCAGCAGCGCGTTGTTGAAGACTTGTAAATCCAAAATTCCCCAACCACCCATGTTACAGGGTCGACAGATTCTTTTCCAATCAATTAATCTAATTCCCTTAGATCCCAGATCCGGGCCCTTCCAAAGGAAGTCTCTTCCCGATTTTTATCAATCTCATGAATGACCCAAGTCGGAAGTTTAAATCATCGACATCCGAGTACATCGGGGAGTGATGAAAGTACTGAAATTGATAAGGGTAAGTCGACCCCCGTGGAAAGGTAAATTGCTTTCCAGTGTGAAAGCCTATCACGGACGGTATCAATTAACCTTGTCCAATCTTGTCGCCTAGGACGTCTACCAAAGAGGGGGACACCCAGGTATGTAATGGGTAGACAATCCCTTTTGCGATTGAGAATTCTGGCTGAAGATGAGTGAGGTTGGTAACCAAATTTGTGGAGCAAAGACAGCTCTTTGAGAAATTAATTGAAAGACCAGAACAACCTTCAAAGAGATAAAGTAATAATTTAATGATTTTGAGATCGTCATGTCCACCAGTAGAAAAATAATTAAATCATCTGCATATTGTAATTGACAGATGCCGTTTGAGTGGTCGAGCTGAACTCCAACTAAAACTTTGGAATTAATAGCATGGTAGAACATAGCACTGAGGGTATCAGCCGCTAAGGCGAAAAGGAGGGGGAGAAAGGGGATCACCTTGTCTTAATCCTCTTTTGCATCGGATATACCCCTGAGGTGTTCCATTAATGAGAATTTGTGTTTTGGCAGTATTGAGAATGGTGTGTATCCAAGAAATCCAGCGGTTGCCAAAACCTCTAGCTGTAAGAATTTCAAGAAGAAAGTTCCAGTCTAATGAATCAAAAGCTTTAGCAAAATCAACCTTTAAAGCAAAGGCAAGTAATTTCTTTTTTTGAAGATTAAAGATCACTTCCTGGGCAGCAATAATGTTATCAGCAATGCATCTACCCTTAATGAATCCAGATTGTGATATGTCAACTAATTCCCCAATTTTTTGACTCAATCTTGAAGCAAGAATTTTGGAAATGATTTTGCAAGTGGAATTGATGAGACTGATGGGTCTAAAATCTGTGACCTCAGTTGGGGCATTTGTTTTAGCAATGAGAGCAATGTGTATTTTACTGAACATTTCCAAACCCTACTTGGCACTCCAATTACTCATTGTTTCATGTTAGATTGGCATTATCTATTCGATTACAAAGGTAGTGTTGATCGTTTCTTCTCTTACAAAGGTTGGGGCATTATCTATTTGTTTTAGCAATGAGAGCAATGTGTATTTTACTGAACATTTCCAACCCCCAATTTTGGAAGGTGACTAACTAATTAAAAAAAAACACATATATTTTTTAAAATATATTATTATAAATATGAATATAAATATAAATATAAATATATATTTATATTTATATATTAATAAAACGCACAAGCCACTAACCTTAGCATGGGAGAGAGTTAATCCCTCCACTTCTGACTTAATAATAAGAGAATGAGTTATCATCCTTGTGACGTGACAATTAATAATAATATTTTATTATAAGATAAAACACAAATACTTTGTTTGACATGTGTAAAAATAAATCACACCTATTACTTTTGGTCATTGCAAGAAAATGCACGGAGGACAACAGTTTCCATAGTCAAGCCAGGGCCAAATCCATATAGCACTCCATAGTCAAGCCCTTCTCCGGTTGTGCTTTGCCCTTGCTTGACCGAATGCTTCCTCATCTCATCCATGATGAAGAGAACGCACACACTAGACATATTCCCATACTCACTGAGCACATGTCTAGTGGCTCTCATCTTCTCTGGCTTCAACTCCAACTTCTCTTCAACCCTATCAAGAATAGCACGCCCTCCAGGATGAACAATCCAAAACAATGAGTTCCAGTCTGAGATACCCAAAGGTTTGAACGCCTTCACCAAACTGTTCTCAATGTTCTTTGCAATGATGTTCGGTACTTGGCTGATAGAATGGAACACAAGCCCCACCTCCCTGAGATATCCTTCAATGGCTCCCTCACTATCCGGGAGTATAGATTGATCCGTGGACACTAGCTCAAAGATAGGAGTCTCAATGCCGGGAATAGGGTTAGCTCCTACGATCACGGCCGCAGCTCCATCACCAAAGATAGCTTGACATACAAAGTTATCAAAGTGAACATCATCAAGTCCTCGGAAAAAAACAGCATTAATCTCCGAACACACAATGAGCACACGAGCATTCTCATTATTCTCTGCCAGGTCTTTAGCTATACGTAGCACGCTGCCACCGGCAAAGCAGCCAAGGCCGTAGAGCATGACACGTTTGGTGGACGGTGAGAAGCCGAGGAGTTTAATCAGCCTGTAGTCGGCTCCGGGCAAGTCTGGGCCACCGATGGCACTAAAGATGACATGTGTGATCTCAGACCGTGGACGTCCCCATTCCTCCAGTGCTTTGATGGCGGCCTTTGCTCCTAGCTTTGGCACCTCTTCCACCATTATGTCATGGCGAGTGTCTAGTGAGTTCTCTTCTTTGAAGGAACACAGATTGGAATTCTCTTTTAGTATCTCTTCAGTTAAGAACATATGTCTCTTCCTGATCATAGACTTCTCACCTTCATTCGTGAATATATGCATGGAGATTAGTTCTAATTTTTTACAAAAGAAACGTTCATGCATGCATGCACGTATGTTGTTGAAATTTAAAAATACTAAAATAACTAAATAATAAATAAAATGTGTCGTGAGACGGCATCGTTACTCTCAAGTTCACTTTTTTTCACGTTAAGATTCTCTAATACATATAAACATGGATATCTTACATTAAAATTTTGATAATCTAAAATTTTAATTTTTAGATATTTCTAAAAATAAATTGTTTATATCACGCCTTGTATCAGTAACAAGCAAATAAGCTCATATGATCAACTGCAAGCAAACAAACATGCTCACATTGTTGATAAGCAAGCAAACTCACAACCTCAAGCAATGCAACTCTCTTGATAATATATATGTTGAAATGTAAAATAATAAAATTAATTCATAATAAATAAAATACTTAAGACCAGGATATTAATCCCATATATAGACACATAAGTAATAAATAAAATATAAAATATCTTCGTCATAAAATTTTGATAATTTAAAATTCTAATTGTAAACATTACACTAAATCATATGACTTACATATTCGCTTGAATTTTTCCTTGAGCTCATGCTTGTGCTCATTGTTTGTGACTCTGAAGAAGTAGTCAGGGTATGTGCTTTGTTCTACAACGTTGGGAGGGTTGGCCGTTCCGATGGCTAGCACCGCAGCTGTTGGCGCCTTCTCATAATCAACTTCATTGCTAATCGCCATTGATTTGAATTAACTATGAGTTTTGGTTTGTAACTAGTTAATGACTCTATGCTGAGGGTGTAACTTCCTAATTTGCGCCCATATATATGTATACACATATATATAACAACACAAGGCCGCTAACTATCTTTGAAAGTCATACTGCACTAGTAGTTGTTCCAGCACGTTATATAATGTGGAAAAGACTCCATGCATGACTTCAGGTTCTGTGTTTGGTGTAAAGCTACGTGCATAGATGATATAATACCATATCTTCGAATGGTTAATTTAGACAGTCCGTGAGTGGGAATTATTATTATTATTATTATTATTGTTGTTATCACTGTGTTATTTTCGAAGTATTTGAGGGAATTAAAAAAGCATCTCACTTGCTGTGATACTGATGTTAAATTTTTTTTTAGATATTGTTTGAGTTAAAATGATTTTTTAAGTAAATAAATTTTATGATGTATATTATTAAATACTAAATATTAATTTGATTTTAATAAATAAACTACAGTATTTTATCAAAGATAAAATAATATATACTTTGGTTTTTATAGGAAAAAAAATCAAAAGTTTAAACCCAGAAAAATTAAACACCCAGCCACCCAGAGTTGTTTTCAGGATAACAATTAAAAAATAAAATCAGAAGAAAAAATGATAAACAGTAAATGAAAAGTCAAGTTTGATAAATAATTTTATTATTTTTCACAGGTGACATTTAAAAGCCTCTTCTTAATTTCAGCCACGTGGATTGGATTTTTCAATGGACTGTAATTTTCTCCGTTGGATTAGTAAGCTGAAGAAATAGACCACTAACTTCAGTGGTTGGTCTTTAGATGAGTTTGAATGTGCTTTAATATTATATAATTTTAAAATTCATTTCTTTGTCCAAAGTCTAAAGTGTGTTGTCACTCCATGGGGATAGTTTCCAAGGTTCATTGTATATATAGACAAAATCATAAAAATTATGACCCAACAACCTTTGATAGCAAAACTTTATCATATTTTAAACAAGACTAAAAAAAAAAAAGGATGAACCACAAACATTCAAGAAAAACAAGTACATTTTAAACAGGAATTTCAAATTGCTTATTTTCATTAAATTGTGATGTGATGTCTTTATTAGAATTTTAAATTGGCATTTGATCAACGATTGAATTCCAATGCACATTTGTCAAGTGGATGCTTCCGTGCTCTTTCCCCAAGACATTTTGAACGAAGATGAGCTCGAGTTGTTGCTTTCTGCTTCATCCATTCATAATAATTCTTCTCTTAATATACACGTATGTGTATATATATATATATATATATAAAACTTGTTATTTATGGACATTTGTAGATAACGAACGTCTGTATCAGCCATTGGATTTGAACGATTGTATAGTGGATACACAATATTTTGATCTGAACCATAAATCATAATTATAATAATAATGTACAATCAATTTAAATCGTCCACTTTTATTTCTGTTAAACCTACAACAACTTATTTAAAAATTGAAATCAAAACTAATCAACCCAAAGTAAATTTAATCAAACTTGTTGATGCGTTTGTCTTTCTCTACAATCTTCACTGTGCCCAACTACGGGCATTCATAGACATAAGAAAAAAATACCTAAAGCAAAGGAAATCATATCCCTTCCTTATTTTCAACGCTGAAGCAAATATTTAAACATCGTCATCTTTTTTAAATTTATTTACATGTTTATTTCCTGGTAAATGAGGAAAAAGAAGTGAAGAAAGTGACATGATCTCCCTTCTTTTAGATATCTTTTTTCTTATGGAAAAAAAAAATTGGTGCAACATAAACATCAAGTATTGAGAGGTGGTATGATTTTCTTTAAACCAATTGGTACTTTATCTTAAGTTAAAATTTTGTTTATATTTTATTTTTTAAAAATAATTTTTTAATTAAAAACTTTGTTCAATCCCTCATGACACTATTTTAAATTTAAAATCAATGTGAAATGCAAAAATAAATTACCCGCTTGATTTTTTTAAAAGAACTAAAAATTATTTGAACTCATTGAAAATAAAATATTAAAATTTGAAAAAGATTTACATAAATATGCATGCTTATTTTTAAATTTGGAAGAAAAAATAATTATATATGTTATCTTTAATTTTATAACGCTAAGTTTGAAGTAATATTGAATTAATCTTTAAAAAGAAAATAGTTTTAAGATTTTTATGAAAATAGTAAGTCTTTTTTTTAAAAAAATAATTATAGCAAATTATATGAGTCATTGAAAATAAGTTTTTGTAGACTTCATTTCAACATCTTCACCTCAATTGAAATGAAAACGTATGAACTCAGTTACACTTTCATCAGTTAAAGCAACTTTGATTTCGCTCTCAGTTGAAACATGCCCTAAGTTAATTGTCAAAAAATGCATTGAAAATGCCATTATTCAACTATTTTTTCTTAAAAAATTAAATGTGAGAAAGCTGTAGGATTTGACCCTAAATCTTTGCGTTAAGAGGGGAAATGGGTACTAATTACCTTGTGAAGCTGGGCTGATTTTCTTTTAACTATTTTAACAAAGATGGAGAACTTTAAAACCTCTCTTTTATTTTGAAAACGATAATGTTTCACATATTTGACAAATCTCCTCACAATCCAAAAAAACAAATTAATGGGCCGGATTCAATCGCAAAACGAACATCTTTTGAGTGTTAGATTGTGTGTTTTTGAACAGCCCAAATACATAATAAAACTGAACATGTGCCTTCTCTCTCCTGCTTGTGTTGCATGCATGCTTTCATAAAGCCATGCAAACTAAGATGTTTTTATGTGTACCGTGTACGTATATATGTATATGATTAATTGTATTGCAAAAGTTTACTGTGGATATGTTGCAAACCTGGTTTAGTCCCACATCGCCTAATTGAGGGGGAGTCCATGTGCATATATGTGGGGGGCAACCCCACCCCTATCGTGCCGGGTCTTTAGTTGTGGGTCCCCACCGTAGGCAACAACGGTGCTTGCTGAGAGCAGTGCGTGGGACTCGGGTGAGGGGGCTGACCAATGGGAGGGTTCCGACCAAGAGAGGGCCGACCAGTGAGGGTTCCCACCGTGGACAAAACCCGAGTGAAGTGCCCCTCGAGTGAAGCGCCGAGTGAAGTGTCGCTGAGTTGCTGCATCTCGATCCGACGAGGACGCCGGGTCCGACGGGGAGCAATGTTGCAACTGGTTTAGTCCCACATCGCTAATTGAGGGGAGTCCAGTGCATATGTGGGGCAACCCTCACCCTGTCAGCCGGCCTTTGGGGTTGTGGGTCCCCACCGCAGCAACATGGTGCTCGCTGAGAGCAGTGCGGTGCGGACCCAGCGAGAGGGCCGACCAAATGGAGGGTTCTACCGATGCAGAGGGCCGACTCAGTGAGGGTCGATCAGTGACAACCCGAGTGAAGCTCGCCGAGTGCAGCTGCCGGCAGCGTCGCTGAGTCGACTCGATCCGACGAGGACGCCGAGTCGACGGAGATGTCGCAAATCGCACAGTCCCAATCGAGGGTGAGTCCATGCATATAGTGGGGCAACCCTCACCCTATCAGCTCGGCTTAGGGGTTGTGGGTCCCCCACTGTGTGCAACAATGTGGGGGACCCACAACCCCAAAAGACCGGCCTGATAGGGTGGGGTTGCCCCCCACATATATGCACATGGACTCCCCCTCAATTAGGCGATGTGGGACTAAACCAGATTTGCAACATTGCTCCCCCGATCAGACCCGACGTCCTCGTCGGATCAGGTACGCTTAACTCAACGACACTTCACTCAGCAGCGCTTCACTCAGGGCACTTCACTCAGTGCTTTGTCCCCTCGGGTCGAACCCTCCCTCGGTCGCCCCCCACCGGGTCGAACCTCCACCGGGTCGCCCTCACCCAGTCCCACACCACCTGCTCTCAACGAAAGCACCAATGTTGCACACAGCGGGGGACCCACAACCCCAAAAGACCGGCCTGATAGGGTGGGGTTGCCCCCCACATATATGCACATGGACTCCCCCTCAATTAGGCGATGTGGGACTAAACCAGATTTGCAACAGGATAAAAACGATGATCTCGTCACAGCTGAGAATACAAGAAGGTTAAGCCTCTGCTAACAAAAACACAAAAATAAGGCAAATATGAGCACCAGTACTTAATTACTCCCCTTCCAAAATGATTTATGTGCCTAGACTCCTACTGCAACTTGGCCATAAGAGATTGTTTATATATATATATATATATAATATGCTAAAATTTCAAAAATTTTAAATATAATTCTATGTAAATATTGATTCATGTCATTGGATTGAGTCCCCGTCAGGACAAAGCTCAATTGCAATGCCTTAATAAAGCTAATAATCTTCCCAAAATATACATTTCTGTTTGCACAAGAAATATTATACAAACTCACACGTACATTACTCATAACTCTGATATAAAAACTTGTAAAAAATAAACCAAAAAAAAAAAATATATATATATATATATATATATAGTAATAATAATCATTACAATAATAATAATTATAATAACAAGTTATTCAAGCATCACGTTATTTGCAGAATATGCCATGCATGCAGAGCAGTGGAAAGCATGCAAACCCTAAAGAGCAACACCTCTCAGCATCACCATCTCCATAGTGAGCCCAGGGCCAAGCCCAAAGAGCACGCCCCATTCCCGTCCTTCTCCTGTCGTCCCCTTCTTCTCCTCCGCCGAGCGCCGCCGCATCTCGTCCATGATAAACAGGACTGTAGCACTAGACATGTTCCCAAACTCACTCAACACATGCCTTGTAGCTCTCAGCTTCCCTTCCTTCAACTTCAACTGCTCCTCAGCCTTGTCCAAGATCGCCGGCCCTCCGGGATGCACAATATAAAACAACTCATCCCAGTCGGAGATCCCCAATGGCTCAAAAACTTCAGCCAAACTCATTTCCAGGTTCTTAGCCACAATGTTTGGAAGTTTATTAAGAAGATGAAAAGTTAAACCAGATTCAATTAGATGCCCTTCAACTGCTCCATCACTATCTGGTAAAACCACTTGACTAGCAGACGCCAGCTCGAACACTGGCTTTTCAACATTCTCTATTGGATCAGCTCCGATGACGAGAGCTGCCGCACCATCACCAAAGATGGCTTGACCGATGAGGTTATCAAAGTGAGCCTCCTCAGGGCCTCGGAAAGTTAAAGCCATGACTTCTGCACAGACGACGAGTATGCGTGCGTTCTTGTTGTTCTCGGCGATGTCTTTGGCCAGCCGGAGCACTGTGCCGCCGGCGTAGCAACCGAGTTGATAGAACATGCTCCGTTTCACGTTAGGCTTGAGGTTCAGAAGGTTGAGTAGTTGGTAGTCAGCTCCGGGCATGTCCACACCGACCATAGCGCAGAAGATCAAGTGTGTGATCTCCGACCGTGGCCGGCCCCATTCTTCGAGCGCCTTCTCAGCTGCTTCTTTCCCCAACTTTGGCACAGCACTGATCACTATTTCTTGCCTGGCGTCCAGTGATGGTGCGTTGTAAGGGATCATATTAGGGTTTTCCTTCAAGACTTCCTCAGTGACATATGTGTATCTCTTTTTCACAGTAGTTCTTGCACCTGTCATATTATTTATAGATAATCTTTATGTTTCTCAGAGAATTGATCAGATTAAATGGAGAAAGTATATATATTAGAGATAGAGACTCACAAACACGACGGAATTTTTCTTTGAGTTCGACTTTATGTTCGCTGTTTGTGACACGAAAATAATAGTCCGCGAAAGTGCTTTGTTCGATGATGTTAGGAGGATTAGCGGTGCCGATGGCGAGGACGTTGGCGAGGCCATCTGACCTCTCTGTTCTCTGGAAGTTTTGAATTCCAACCATAATTTTTTTCTTAAACTTTAGCTAGCTAGATAGGGTTTTGTTTGATTGATATAAGATGTGTATGAGTGTGCATGTGCATATATATATACCAGTAATGGGTAAGTGTGTTTCCCATCTCTTGCTTGCTAACGTTCTAGTGGCATGGCAATTTGACCCCAGTTTATTAGAAACGTTATGACTGAAAAATAAGACTTGACTCAATGGGGTTGGTGTGAGCTTGATTAAAGTTTTTTGATCTTCATGTACCCCTTTACGTATACATAGCCCACAAAATTTGACAATAAATTGGTCTTTGGTTCAAGAATAGATGAACATGTGAATGGTAGGTGGTAATTGAGAGATTTGGCCAAAGATTTTCATAGATCTTCAACCAATGAAGAGATTAATTAGACAAGGAAATCTATGACTAGTTGGATTCTCTTTACAAACTTAGAATCCCTCTTTAATTTGCTCAATATTGTCATCAAAGCTTAAATTCTAATTTATACATTGTTGATCCACAACCAAAATATGGCATAAACTAAGCAATAATATAAATACATAGGCCTATTTAGCGTTTGGTCTCCTAACAATGCACCCACATTGATGTAGTGTTAGATCTTTCAAAAGTACTACTATGTGGGAGGGAATAAAATATAAAGTGCATGATAATTAAGATCGATGTACAAAGTGAAGTTGATTGATGACTATAAAAGTTATATACAAAGGGAAAAAGGGATTAGCTGTTGTATTAAGATTAATTAAAGTAATGATCTATTAGAATGATTAATCTAATGTAAGATAGTTGCCAACGCAAGATTCCAATATGTTTAACATTATTGGGTTCTTGATAGATACACGTTTGAGTTTGATTTAAACCTGAAAAATATGACACATTAAAAAAATATAAGATTAGTTTTTTTATTCAAAAATAACAGATATTTTTTTAAAAGAAAATAATCAATAAAGTTGTAAAAAAAAAAAAAATACAATCAATAAATGAATACGGCATTTCACTGTCATTTGAATAAATCAGAAGAACATTTACAACCCCACGTTTTTCTGTGACTGTTAGGCCAAGTCAAGACCCAAATTCCAATTCTCTCTAAAATGGTATAATATTTTTCTTTGATCCTAATGTGGTGGTAGCATTTTCTATTCAAAGTCAATCACTTCCCAACAACCAAGATGACATTTTAGAATGAGCAATTTTCCAAGTGCATGCAACCATGTGATTAAGGACTAGGATATTCAATGTTCATATATTAATTAAGTTTGCGGAGAATAATATAAATATACTTGACATGAAATCGGATATTTTATGTATTCACATTAGAAACATCATGCAATAAGGGAAAAACTTGAACAAATCTATATATATATATAGGTCATAAGTGGCATTAAATTAAATACTATGTTTGTATAGATGTGCACTACTTACGGTGGCTTAACGATCTCCTATATATTTACCATACCTTCTCATAGGCTAACCACTTGAACTATAAACTAGTGTTGGCAACATGAATTTGAACAAACTTGTACTCACCGTGACATAGACACAACCGTATTGATAGTATTTGTTATATTTGTTATTTTATAAATTGCGCTTGATAGGTATAAATAATTAAATGTATATTACTTTATTACTTTATCGTTAAAATTTTAGAATTAGATCTATTTTTGACAAAGGTGA
Source organism: Dioscorea cayenensis subsp. rotundata (assembly GCF_009730915.1). Taxonomy (NCBI): domain Eukaryota; kingdom Viridiplantae; phylum Streptophyta; class Magnoliopsida; order Dioscoreales; family Dioscoreaceae; genus Dioscorea; species Dioscorea cayenensis. Next base: position 1,251,301 of record NC_052487.1, read on the forward strand.
CAAGCGCCACCTCACAATGGAGTATCAAGGGATAAACAGGTACGTAGGTGCACCAGTTATAGTGGCTTAACGACACCTAGAAATTTATTAACTCGATCAGACGTCACATGTGGTAGTTAGATTCCTACCATGTGCACGTATAGAAGATATTTCAGGAATCAAACCAAGTTAATAAATCCGCCCAACCTTGCAACTGTGGAGGGGAGGGAAACGACATCCTCCCACAGGGGACCCTTGAACAGTGAATGAACAATACCACTTCAATATTTATTCCGTACCTACATCATGTGCACAGTACCATAACAGTACTTCCGACCCAAAGATTCGACTCTAGATTAGCACATTCACTATTTAAGTAACATACCACTACACTAACTAGTGGTTATATTTTTTATTTTAATGATGATGTACATTTTTTTAATTCTTTCTATTTTCTTAAAGACCTTGAGGATAATATATAGTTACATTTTTATAAGCACAAATAATTTCAAAAAAAGAAAATTGATTTGATCTTTTAACTAATGGTTAATGGAAGTTTCTTTTATAATTAAAATACAATTAGAGAAAAAAAAAATGCGTGTACGTTTAACATACAATTTCCTGTTCAAAAGTAAGCACCACCTTACTACCTCTAAATATCTTCTATTTCCATTGGAACTATATATTATAAAATTTTATAATTAAAGTAATGATCTAGTATGAATGATTAATCTAATGTAAGGTATTGCCAACACAAGATTCCAATATGCTTAACATTGAGTCCTTGAGTCCTTGATTGATACAGTCCATATATTTGTCAAAAAAATAGATACAATCAATAAATGAATACTGCATTTCACTGTCATTTGAATAAATCAGCAGAACATCTGTGTTCTCAATATATTTATCTGTGACTGTTAGGCCGAGTTAAGACACAAATTTCAGTACGTCCGAAGTCATATGGTATCATTTTCTATCCTTTAAAGTCAAGCACTTCCCAACAACCAGGATAACATTTTAAAATCAGCAATTCTAAGTGCAACCATGTGATTAAGGATTAGGATTTTCAATTTTAGTATATATTTAATTAAGTTTGAGGAGAATAATATAAATATACTTGACATGAAATTGGATCTTTTATATATTAACATTAGAACAAATTCCGATCATGCAATATGGGAAAAATTGAACCAACTTTGCACTCGTCATAACTTGGACGCAACCGTATTTATGATAATTGTTATATTTGTTATTTTATAAATTATGCTTCATAGGAATAAATAATTGTATATATTACTTCATTACTTGATGGTTAAAATTCTAGAATTGGATTGAGTCTTTTTATTCTAATGATAATATACATCTTTTAATTTTTTTTTCCTCAAGACCTTCATGATAATAGTTACATTTTTAACGCATATATAATTTTAAAAAAAATTTGATTTTATCTTTTTAACTAATGGTTAATGGAAGCTTCTCTTATGATTAAAATATACCTAGAGAAAAAAAAATGCAAGTACGTTTAATATGCAATATTCCTGTTCAAAAGTACCTTGACTCAATAAGCACCACCAACCTTACTACCTCTAAATATCTTCTATTTTCATTGGAACTCTTCTAAAATTTTATAATTTTTAATTAAAAAAAAATCCAATCAACTCTACCCGTTCAGGCACTCACAACAAGAACACCATTAACCCAAAGTGATATGTGATCCTTTGAAGGTTCATTCATGTATTATGTTTGTTGGATTGGCCTTGTTATTGTTAGTTCAGCCGATGTAGTTTGTGGTTTAGATAACACTCATAGAAAGCTCACATAAATCAAATAAGGAGACACACAAGATTGCTAACCAAGTTCAGCGTCCACTCACCTACCTCTAGGGGGTCAAGCTCGGAGATAAACAATCTATTAAAAGAGATGAAAATAGATAACTACAAACACTTATCACTCACTCTCCCAACAATAAAGATCACTACCTTCTCTAAATTGTCTAGTGCTCACACACTCTCCTCCATAAGAGACACACCCAATCTCAAAGCAAGGTAGCTTATATAAACGTCTCAACGTCCCAAATATAGTCCATATCTATTTTAGAATTTCCGCGGCTACTAATTTAAAAACTTTCCAAAATTAGTTGTTGCAACTCCTGTCGTAACCTGAATTGCAATATAGCCCTGACTACTGACTTGATTGAATTCTGGTTACGTTGCAAACAACCTCAAGACCCATCAACCTCCCGATCATGCTTAGTCCGAGTCAGTGCAGCCCTATCTCCCGATCCCGATCGACTACCGGCAACTAGCCTACATCCTCAGTTCCTCGCCACGCAGTCCCCTCGCAAGGGGCGCACGTCCTTTGTGCGTCTTCAAGAAACTTATCAAACTTGATCTTCAATTCATCCAAGTTTGGCCTTCAAAAATTTTCCAATATTGATCTTCAATACACCCAAGTTTGGTCTTCAAATCTTCCCAATCAATCATGCCAATCATACCAACAATAAGCATGTCTTCAATCATTCTCTTAATAGTCTTCAATCATACTTATTAAAATTCCTTCAAATCATACCTTCAATATCGTTCAATCATACCGTTAATAGGTATTTCTTCAATTAAGTTCCATCCATATTTAGTTTTCAATCAGATTACCTAAATATGGTCTTGATATGATCTTGTCTTCAAGTTGCAATACATTACCAAAAATAGCTTCTTCAAGATCTCCCAGGATATTTACCTCCAAGCTAAGACTCCTTGCCATGTCACCATGCTTTTCCATGTTATCAAATATGCCACATCACAAAGGTTGCCATGTCATTTTGACTTTGTGTTAAATCATACCAAAAATAATGGAGTTGCACTAACATTTATCTTCTCAACAAACAAATTAAATGCAAAGGACTCTTGAAGACATAGAATATATAAGCATGTGTATAGGTAGAATATGCTATGAGACTTCCAAGTGTATGATATATCTATACACATCCAACCTTCATAAATATAAATATATATATATATATATATGTGTGTGTGTGTATCCTATAACAATTAAGAAGATGAAGATGTGTATGCTTATGCACACGAAACAAACTTATACTACAATTTTATCCATGTTTTTCAATTTATTTAAAAAAGAGAAATGGACATTTTGTCTCTATTAGAAGATCATACTTTGCTACTTAGTGTTGAGTTTTTTCCACGGTGTAAAAAGTTGTAATCTCGACAAAAGAAATTAAGGCAATGAAAACATTTAATTAATGTCATGTCTTAATCTTTCATTGGCAACTTCATTAATCATCTAACACAAAGCTTTCATGTGCCAAAAGTGTCCTAGCTAGAGATAATAGTCACTTATTGTCATTAGATTATACCAACCATCATATCGGTTAAAGATGTATGTCTTAATATTTATCAACTTAACTCTTGATATTTAACCAAGACCCTCTAGTAAAAAATCAAGAAATGGAAAATCTTCATGCCCCAAGAATGCATTAATCATCCTGTTAATTAAATTCAAAGTCCTACTCAGGAATTATTAAAAAAACAAATAGGCCTAGTCTGAATGATATAGGCCCAAAAAAAATCTTTGTACAAAGTCATGTTCAAGATATTAGTTCTTAAGGTTGTGGTATAAATTAGGCACGCACATTGGACTTTGAAACTTATTATCATATTCTTTGATCTATAATAAGCCAGCTTGCAAATTAATATCACATGTATGCCTTACCAGTGGGAGTTTTCATTTATATATATGAAGGCATTACAATGCATATATGGCATACAAGCAATAAACGTACTAGCTACTTTAGCCATTTAGCCAAAATTAATCTTGAATTAAGCCAAAATTAAACCTGAATTCAATTTTAATTAGTTATTCATGCTAATATGTTCACATCTATGATTGCTTATTTATACAACTGAATAAAAGTATAACATGAGAAAAATATAATGCATTAATTCATGTTTGACATGTGCATATATACACCTTAATTACTTTCCAAGTTTTCACTATCTTGGTACAAGTCATAGAGAATTCACCATTGACTCATTGAACACCACCAACCCTCCATGGCATCATCAGTCATACTTTATTGTTAGATTAACTTGTAATCAATCTAGAAGATATTTCTAAAAGAAAGATTGTTTTTTTAGCCAAAGGTGTGACACTTGTTCATGTGGAGGCAAGTGGAGGAAATTCACAGGAGCCCACCTTATCTTTCTTCAATGTCCCCTTAGACACTCAAGGTGATAATGATGTGTTTGCTTATGCACTCTTATAAACAAAGTCTTGCTTTCTATCTTCTTCAAATTTAGGAGAACAAGAGAAAGGGACATTTTTGTCCATGTCAGAAGAATGAATGAAAAAGGATTTTGAGTTTCTACTAATAATTACTTGCTTCTTATAATTTGTGTACATTTTAATATATCCTAACAAATGAGATTAATTAAGCTTTTATCAAACATTCCAATTAGTAATAATTATATTATAAATCATGAAGATGAATTAAACTGAATTAAACTTGTATTCGAGTTGATACTGGATTAACATTTAATTAAAATAAACATGTACAAAATATGGAACATGAGAAAATAGTTTTCAGTCAACTAATATTTACCATTTTAAGTATATAAGCCACCTACCAAACTCAATAATTAAGTGCAAGCAACCCGTCAAGTCATTTATCAAAATTCCCAAACAATGACCCTTCAAATCCAAATAAAATCAAATTCTTGACTTTTGTCATGGAAAAAATGAAACACTTTTGAAAAATTTAAGCTCCTAAAATGTTTAGGTGATCCACCTATACTATAGGGCCTTTAAGCATCCACGCATGTCTGCTGCTAATACACTGTTCATGGTTTTGCTATGGACAAAATGTCATTCTTGTCACTTTCCTTTATCAATTACAATATTTGCCATCACCATCGATAGGCATCAATGCATGCTTTCTCAAAGACAGAAGCGAGAAAAGTACGTACCAAAAGTTCCAACCAATTTCCAAATGTAGAGAAAACTCAAAAAGAGTATTAAATTAAGTGTTCGCTTGGTTCTCTCATGAACACCCATGTTCAGGTATCAATGTGGGTAGTTGGGATTCCCCGTCAAAAGAATGGCGCTTTTTTTTTAAATTATGAAAAATATGAAATGTGAGCAAACATTTCGAAAATGTCAATTATTGGATAGCTTAATAACATGATATAAAAGTGCTAAAGGGAGAATAAGAATTTGAATCTTTTACCTGACATTACTGTTTACGCATTGTTCATAACTTCATATAATGTATATTCGTATCTAATATTGTTCATCAATACTGTTTTACGGACCAAGTGTAGGTTTTCTGTGGAAAAAACAGTGTTCACCTCTATTTAATTGTAGGACATAAGAATTTTTTTAGAATATCTATAAGCCATCGTAATTAAAGCACCTCTATATTTATCTATCTCTTTAATAATTTTTTAAATAGAGGCGCTTGTCCATTAGTTATAAAAAAAATATAGTATAGTTAATCTTTTAAAAGATTTGTGTCCTAGATTTATATGTGCTAAATTTTTTTTATATATAAAGTGGATAAACCACAGCTTTATTAAATTTTAAACCAAAATTTTTTAATATAAATAAATAATTTATATAAAAAGGAACTTTGTTAATGGCTAATAAATTAATAAGTTGTAAACAGCGGTTCTCTAGAAAAGATATTTTTATTTTTATTTTCTTTAGCACAGATATTTTTACTTTTTTCAATTATTTGTTTAGTATTTAATAAAAAAAAATTAATTTAAGTAGTGTATTATAATAATTAAAAAGAATAGTAATATCATAAATAAAGGAATCTCCAAAGACAGAAGGGAGAAAATTATCAATTACAATCGCCATCACTATCACCATCAATGCATGCTTACTCCAAAGACAGAAGAGAGAAGTACCAAAATTTCCATGAAAATTTTCAAATTCAGCATAGAAGAGTATTAAATTAATTAAAAGAGTGCGTTTGAATTCCATAAATGGGGAAATATTGCTTTCCCTCATAGATACCCATGAGTGTAGTTGGAACTCCCCATCAAAAGAATGACTTTTTTTTTTTTGGTTAGGAAAATATTTTTTTACCTCTTCGCTCTATTATTTGTTTATTTTTAAAAAAATATTAATTTAAATAGTTAAATATGGGAGACTTTGGTTTGAAGACATTGATATGCATGGAACTTGGGCTGTGCACGCATGCAACTGATGCAAGCGCAACACTTCTTGAGCTAGCCCCGTCACCCAAAGTAATTATAAACTTTCTAGTTTCACTTGATTAATTAGCTCTTCTTGACAATCTATTGGTCTTTTGTTAATAACTAGTAAAGTATTCTTGAATCCGAGATCAATTTACTATTGTGAGTCTAATGAGTTGCTTGAATTATATATATATATATATATATTTTGCATGTATTCTGTTATAGGCAAAAAAATTTTTGATCAAGAGTGGATAAACCACTGATTTATTAAAAGTGGAAAAAACAGTACAAGGAAGATAAGACCCTCACCAGAAGTGAGGGGGTACAAGTGCAAGAGAGAAAAGGGAAAAGAAAGAGAGAAGAAAAGGATCTAATCAGGCGGAAGACACCGTTAGCGTCTCAGGCCTGACTAGAAGAACAGGTGGGTCGACTAATCCTGGGGGACGTTGCGATCCAGCTCGCCTGCAGAGTTGGAGGCCCTAGCGCTGAAGAAGTCAAGAGAGCGCTTGATTTTTTGAGAAGCTTCAGTAAGAGGTTGTTGATGTCTATATGCTGCTGTTGGGAACCAAGATAGAAGCATATTAGCAGTTTTAAAAATGATATTTAAATGTGACAACGCAAGTAATTGAAAGATACGAGAATTCCTTTCAAGCCAAATGTTCCACAAAATTGCACGGGAGATAAGGTCCCAAAGAGGTTGAGATTGAGGAGCGAGGGACGAGATCCAGGAAGTCCATAAGTAGGGAATGGATTGTGGAAGAGAAGGCGAGCCTAAGGAGTGAGAGAAGAACGCCCAAATACGTTTAGAAAATTCACAGTCAAGGAAGAGGTGATGAAGCGTCTCTGAAGAATTGTGACAGAGGACACAAGTATCAGTGGAGTATTGAAAATTGTAGCCCTTCTTGAAGATGTTGGATAAAGTGAGGATTTTGTCCTCGCCAGCCAGCCAGGAGAAGAGAGTGATTTTGCTGGGGCAACGGATCTTCCAGATGAGTGGTTATGGATGCCCAGTTTTTGTTCTTTATTTTCTTACCAAATATATATCTTAACTTAATTTTCTTTTTCTTTTTTTTAATCATGACTTGACTAGGTGGAATGAATTACAAACAACATGAGTTCACCAAAATGTGGTTATGGATGCCCAGTTTTTGTTCTTTAGCAACCAAATGCACCAATTTGACTCGGTGACTTGACTTTTGGTCAACGGTCGGTAAGTCTAATAAGAAATTTGTGGCAATTTTATTAAAAAATAAGCGATGATTGAAATATTTGAAAATAATTAGAAATTTATAATAAATTTGAAAATTTTATTATAGAAAACAATAAATAATAAATAGAAAGAAAGAGAGAATTGAAGGTTTGTTCAAAAGTCATAATCCGATTTATTTTATCATATATATATCTATGGAAAAATCAATGCATGTGATCGGAAAGAGATTCAACTCGATATATTATTTTTTTAGAAAAAAATCTCTTAATTATGTCCTTTTATTATATTTAATTAACTGCTAATGGAAATATATATGTATGTAATCATGGATTGAACTATTTAATTTAATGTTACTAGGCAATATCATATATAAAATAATATAATTAAGCAACCTCTACCATGGAAACTATTTTATACTTTGGATTTCAAAGGTTTTATGGACATTTATTGCATAAATAATTAAGTGTAATTAATATTTTTCAATTATTAATATTATAAGTAATATAAATATAACTTAAATGCTATAAAAATTAAAATTAAAATTGTTCTTTCAAATGCTTTCGGAGTAGATTATACATTTACTTTAATAGTATGTATAGATTAACAATATAATCATAAATAAATTTAAGTTTAGAAAGAAGGGATTTGGTAAGATATTTGGTATATCAAATATTTTTGCAAATATTTATTGTGAAAATGGCAACAACCGGTGAGGAGAAGAGAGCAATTTCTATATATAATCACGTGCTTTTTCATCTTATATTTTATATTGCTTTTTTCTAAGTTGATGTACTATAATCACAAAATAACAATTATAATTTATAACTTCAAACTTGAATATGACTAATACTATAATGTGAATGATTTTTTGGAATCCTAACATCAAGGCGAAGATCTATTATAAATACTAATAATTAAATAATATGTTATAATTAATCCATGCTTCTACTAATTCCTCTTAAAACTCAAACCGTGTTTCTCAAACACTAATAGATTTTACCAATACTTCAATAATAGCCAATATTTCTTTTGCTAGCCGAAAAATTGGATACTTAATTAAAGGCTTTTTTTAATTAACTTTTAAATAAGAAAATGGTGGTAAATTGACTTTTTTTTATTTTTTTGGAAATAAATTGGGTTGGTGAATTCTCCAACAAAATTATCAAGTTCTAAAAGGACTTCTAGGACCCTGCAAGATTCTTCTGACCCAATAACCTTATTTTTTAAAATATGGTATAATGCCCTAATTGGTCCCTCTATTTTTCTCTCTCTTTCCTTTTGGTCCCTCTACTCAGAAATGTTCCCGACTAGTCCCTCTACTTTTAAAAATGTGCCCACTTAGTTAGAAATGCTCCCAACTAGTCCCTCTACTTTTAAAAATGGCCCAACGAGAGGGATTAAGTGGACTCATTTTTAAAAGTAGAGGGACTAGTTGGGAGCATTTCTAACTAAGTAGGCATATTTTCAAAAGTAAAGGGACTAGTCAGGAGCAATTCTGAGTAGAGGGACCAAAAAGGAAAAGAGAGAAAAGTACATGGACTATTTTGGTGATTATACCTTTAAAATATATGTCATAATTTTACCCTGCTTTTGTGGATTTACAATTTTACCCATATATTTATATTATTTATCTTCATCTTTCAGTACCCAAACCCTGTGAGCTTGCTACGGTACATCAGTGGGCTCTCCAAGGTCTGGGCTAGACCACCTTGCCCTGGTGAGCAGCGTGAGCTCCTGTAATGGTGAGGCCATGACAGCTCCCATGATGTTTGATTGATTCGCCCTAACCCGAGGAACCACTCACCTAGCTTGCACGCTCTAGCTAAAGTTAGGTGATCTCATCCTAATCCAGGGAACCATACCAACGATCAAGTGGTCCATTAGAAATTTTCATAAATGGTGAGAATTCAAATTATATTTGAAGGCACATTTCTAAGGGTGGTTGTGTATAAGTGGTCCCAGCATCCGCATGTGCTTTGGCCTTGCCTCCACTTACTTCGTTAAGATTTGTGCATGCCTTTATGACCTATTTTTCTTGACGGCCTAGTCACTCATTTTGAAAAAAAAAAAATTCCCAAATGAGCCACATGGTGGCTTGTTAAGACAAAAGCGAGCTGAGGCGAGGTGAGCTTGTTGATCCTAAGTAATCAGTTCACTGGAGTTTGAGCGAGCTAGTCAGGTCTTGATTAGCTGTAGTAGGCCGGAGTTGGCCCGATTCTTAAGTTTGCTCAATGTGACTCATTAGGGTCAAAGACTGCTCATCCGACCCCATCAAGCTTCACGAGTTGAGTGAGTCCTAGCAAACCACATGTGAGCTAATTGGAGCTCACACGTGTAGGAGGTAAGCTTAAGGGTGAAAGAGTGAGAAAGATGTTTAGTAAAGGTAGAATTAAATTTTAAAATAATAATTAATATTTAAAAAAATTGAATTGCAAAGAACTTATAAATAAGTTGAAAACCTCGATCAACCATTGGATAACTTAATGGTATAACACAAGAGTGTTATGGAGAGACCAAATATTCGAATTTTTCTCCTGACAGTACTATTACTCCATTGTTTATGTACTGTACATTCAGATCAAATATTGTCCATTAATACTATATGGGTCAGGATATTTCTCTCATGTGGGAGAAACAGTGATTTCACCTTCCAAAGTTACAGAATAGAAGAATTTTCTTAAAAAATTTATAAGTAACTGTAACTGGTGCATCTCTGTATTTATCTATTTATTTGTTAATCCTTTAAATTAGGGGTATTTGTGGGGTATTAGTTTAAATTTTTTTTTTTTTTTTTGAAAACATCCATCAAAAGGGTACGTGGCCATAAGCAACTCTTAGGGCATGCAGGTCATTTTCTTGTTAGACCAAGTCTTAATCATGACTTTGATGGAGACGTTCAAAATGAACCATATGCCAACAACCCCCGTTAACGTGTAATCAAAATCTCCTTCCGTCAACATTTAGAATATTATTATTATATTACCATATTAATATATTATAGATAAAACAATTTTCAATCACTTGATCAACCTTTACCCACATAACTACATTCTTTTTCCAGATAAATTAATTTATTGCTAGATTTAATTATTGTCTTCCGTGAATCACTTTGTTTGAAGAAAACTGTTTTTGGATCCGGTGGCAAGCGCTGTGTATCATAACGTGTGAACTTTTTCCCAAACACACCTCCCTTAATCTCTATTTTCATTTTATAGTCCTTCATTCTAATTTTTGCCGCCACTAACTTCTGCTTTAAGCCATTTTATATACTTTATTTTTTATATGAAGTCATTTTTATTTTATTTAATTAACTATAGCTAGTAACATATAGATCTAATATATATATACATATATATATATATATAATATTTGGCGTTAGTTATGCAAGATCCATGCATGTATTAATGACCCAAAATCATCAAGAAGAGCATAGAGATACAACCATGCACGCAACGACAGTTTCAATGACATGCATAAAGAGGTAAATCAAAATTAGAACTGCATTCATACTATTGAAGAACGAATACCAATTCCGAGGCAAAGTCAAATAAAACAACAAGTAAGGATGAGAAGACGCTATAGCTCAGAAAAACCATTATAAATACATGGGTGATCACCATGACTTTTGCAACAAAGACTTCTACTTCATCTTTAGGTGCTAGCTCTTCCTCTTCACCTCACCGGAAAACATTAAAAAAAAAAAAATGGTAGGAATCCAAGCCATTCAAAGGCCGGAGAAGCCTCTTGGTCCGGCTGCCATCCTTGCCCTCGCCACTGCCAATCCATCCAACGTGGTCGACCAAAGCACCTTCGCCGACTACTACTTCCGCATCACCAAAAATGAAGATAAACTAGCTCTCAAAGAGAAGTTCCAACGCATTTGTAAATTCATCTTACCTCTTAATTCTAAATTTACCTATGATAATATTATTATTTGAACAAATACTTATATATTCAAGTTTGAATTCACTACTATATTTTCAGCCGCCAAGACAACTGTGAGGAAGAGACATATCCATCTAACTGAAGAAATACTAAAAGAAAACCCAAACATGTGCGAGTACATGGCACCATCACTGGACGCACGACAGGGGATACTAATCTCCGCCGTGCCTAACCTCGCCAGAGATGCTGCCGAGAAAGCACTAAACGAATGGGGCCAGCCACGAGATGGAATCACACACATGATCTTCTGTACCATGACCGGTGCTGACATGCCCGGGGCTGACTACAGACTGCTCAAGCTCCTCGATCTCAAACCCAATGTAAAACGTCTCATGTTCTACCACCTCGGGTGCTACGCCGGCGGCACAGCCCTCCGTGTAGCAAAAGACCTCGCTGAAAACAACAAGAACGCCCGTGTGCTCGTTGTATGCACAGAGATCAGTGTTCACAATTTCCGTGGCCCTGAAGAGACCAATTACCATAACCTCTGCGGACAAGCTATTTTCGGTGACGGCGCAGCTGCACTGATTATCGGAGCTGATCCGGTCATTCCTGTAGAAAAACCTTTGTATGAAATAGTATCAGCTATGCAGGTTATACTCCCCGGGAGCGAAGGCGCTGTTGAAGGACATCTAAAAGAAGTTGGCCTGACTTTTCATTCGACTTCACGATTGCCGGATATCATAGCAAAGAACTTAGAGCCAAGCTTGAAGGAAGCTTTTAAACCGTTGGGGATCTCTGACTGGAATGAGCTGTTCTGGTTGGCTCATCCAGGAGGGCCGGGCGTGCTGGATAGAGTGGCGGCAGAGCTCAGGTTGGGACCGAACAAGCTTGATGATTCCAGGCATGTGCTGAGAGAGTATGGGAACATGTCAAGCACCACCGTGTTGTTTATTATGGATGAGATGAGACGACGATCGGTGGCGGAGAAGAAGGAGACTACCGGAGATGGGCTTGAGTGGGGAGTTCTTTATGGGTTTGGTCCTGGACTCACAGTGGAGATGGTGGTGCTGCATGGTCTTCCTATTTGATTGATTAGGGTTTTTGCATGGGATGATGCATGCTTGCATGTGGGTTTGTTTTATCTTTTATTTTATTTATAGCTGTTAATTATGGGTTTGTCTCTTTGGCTTTTTTTATTTATTTATTGAAAGTGTAATACATAATATACACGCGTTCTCACGTGAGTTATATGTGTTATAATAACCAAGGTTAATTATATAATGATGTAATATGAAAATTATTTGATAGACCTAATTTTCTTAATTAAAGTATATATATATATAGTATGAACTAAGATTGGATCTTATGTGGTTCTCAACACTTAACTCGTCTGGATGCCACATGAAACCAATGATTTTTTCCGATAATTGTTTTTTTATGTACTTCTATATATGTTTGTTGGTTCTTCATATGTTTTTTTTTTTCGCATTCATCGGTGGATTATAAAATTTTTTTACTTTCCATTAGTTTGTTATAAAATTTTCATTTTCTTGTTTTGTGTTGTTTTATTTTATTGTAATTTATATATATTATTTATTTTTTTTAATAAATATTGATAAGTTGGCAAAGTTGCCAATCCTCGAATATCACGTTTGGTGGGAACCACACTCTAGACCTTTCATTTAAGAAAAAATAAACTACCAATCTTTTATTATAAAAGTAATTTATCTTTTATTTAACTAAGTTGTGATTTACCTATTTTTTAAAAAAAAATAATAAATATCATGAAATAAATAAAACATACTTTAAAGATATATTTATAGTTTTGTTTGTATTATAATGCCTTTGATTATTATAATTACCGGCTAATTTGATTAGAAGTTATTCATAAACTAATTATATAAACCATTAAATTATAGAGTGTTTTGTGTGGTAATTTTTCCATGGACTCAGATCGGTGGTTATGTAGATGCATGATATTCAATTTACTCTAATGTCGATATTAAATGTTTTGACGGAAAGACGCATTCACATGATAATTCAATGTTTTGACATGACATATGCATGAACCACAACCACTCTTTTGAATGACCACACATGCATGTACCATAGCCGCCAGGGGCGGAGCCAGAAATCAAATATAAGGGGGGCGAACTACAAGTTTTAAAATAATTAATTAATAAAAAATTTAAATTATAAATACGTTTAATTTTTTTTATAATAATATGTAAAATTTAAGAGAAACAGTTAAAATTAATTAATATATCAAAATAAGTATTTTTATCAAAATTTTATTTCTTTATAATTCTGGGGCTGGCTAACTAGAGGTCTATACTAGAATTTTAGAATAAACTCCCTAATTTATTTAATAAAAATTAACTTTATTTAAATTTTATTTTAATAAATATCTATTGATGATTGTTTATTTTTTCACATACTACTAAATTCAATATAAAATTATATATTTAAAATTTGTGAATAAAACTCAACAAAATAAAAAACCTAACAAAAAAATTGTAATTGTATAAAAACTACAAAAGCTCTTATTTATAATTAAAAATAAATATTATATTAATTTTGGAGAAACAAATGCATGAAAAAGCCATTACAGATGATAATTATAGAATTTTGAAAAGTCAATTAGAAAAGATATGACTGATTAAGTATCAAAATAAAATATTTAATATCTTACTGTATTATTTTAAAATTTAAAAATTAACCAAGACTAAATTACAATGATTAAATATTAAATTAAAATATTTTTTTTATTATGATAATTATTAATGGTCTTTTAAAATTTGAGTTTTTAAAATTATTATTAAAAAAATAAAGGGCTTAAAATAATTATTTCATTGATCTTATTCTTCAGTTGATGTTGTTTTGATTTATAATTGTAAAAATATAGATAATATTTTAAATTTAAAAAATTCTCATGACATATATAATTTAATAATTTATATGAAATCATTTAAATAAATTTTTTAAAAATTTAATTTTATAAATTACTTACATTGAAAATCTTATTAATTACAAAATTAATTGATATTTAAATATTTTTAAAAAATAATAACTTTCATTTAAAATCTTATTTAAATTAATCATAATTTTTTTAAAAAAATATTTATTACTAAATCAAAGCTTTAATATTTCTCAAATCCTTAAATCAATGGACATTAATCAATCATACATATTTTTACAAATTCTCAAAATTTCTAAAAATAACAAACTTAACAAAAACATCTAATAAATGAGAAAAAAAATCAAATCATTTAACTAAAAAGATAAATTAAAAAAATATAATATAATGAAAATATAAAAATATAATAATATATAAAGATAAAGAAATAAAAAAATAAAAAAATATATTAAAAAAAACTTCAGAAGGGATGAAGCGGAAAGGGAGGCCCGGAGGGGGAGGGGGAAGGGCGGAAGATGGGCTGGTAAGAGCGTCGGGAAAGAAAGGGGGCGATGGAGCTCGTTGGAAGGGAACGAGCAGGGGTCAGGCGGGGTCAATAGACCCCGCCGGCGACAGGGGGGGCGGCCGCCCCCCTTGCCCCCCTTGTCCCCCTTGTCGCTCCGCCCCTGATAGCCGCGCATCTTTTACGTTTGTGAAAAGTGAAAACTTATCATATTCAATGGTCAAACATTTTAACAAAGACATTTAATTAGATTATGTTTTGATTCACGGAATGAGATGAGATCCGAATAAAATTGGGATTAAGATTGGGAGTGAGAAGGGATGGGAATGGAAATAAAAATATATGTAATTAGAAGAATATTTCATTTAAAATATAAAAGTAGGAGGAAAATGTAATAAAATTACGTTGTATGACTTTACCTTGCTAGGTTTTTCATAGAATGAAGTTGTGTCAAGATTTCGAAATTATAGCAAAGAGTTCACTATTTTTTGAACTTCTACCTCTACATATTCTTTAAAATCATGTTGAGTGGAATTTTAATATTATAGTTGACAACAATAACGTTTTACAATGTATGTTTTTATGTTGCATTTGTTTCTATTGTTGTAACAAAAAACAAAATTAATGCTTGAAATGAACATAAACATGAACATGCATGTGCATAGGCATGTACATGTATAACAAAAGTCTATGCTAACACCGAGATTCAAATCTAAATTTGAAAGCATAACCACTATTAAGCCAAAATAAAAATAAAATAAAATGAACTGCAACTCAAGGCCATTTATCCCCAACTCTGATTTCACATTCATGACTAGTCGATGGATGTCTACACCTATAACTGCGTTAAACTTCATTGACAGTAGTCATTTGATTTAAAGTCAAATAATACAAGATAGAAATTAAATAAAGTAAACAAATTATATTCTAAGTATAATATGTTGAATAACCGTAAAAAAATTGATACAAAACTAGTAAAATTCCGTAATCAACATAATAAATATTCCAGGCACGTTACACAATAAACAATAAAGTCTAATACATAAGCATACCTTGATAACTGATAATTAATAAGATGATAAATTGATAGGGATAACTAATGACAATATCATATGCATGTGTTTATCATCAAAAGGTAGGACACCCAGTACCATACTCTCAAAAAGTATAGGTAAAGGGTTATAGTGAAAACTATGATTTTAAAATTCTCCCCTCCTAAATGTAATACTAAATAAGGTCTCAAAATCTCAAACACACATTCACTAAGCGCTAGCATAACTTAATGTATTTTGAAAAAGTGTATACCTTATCTAGATGGCCCATTGAACCTTCTAATTACGGGAATAATATTTTCTAAAAATTTTACAATCGAAATCAATAATTGATATCATGTGCAAACTGAAAATCTGAAATTGAAAAATTAATTTTATAATTCTGACTAAATATTGATTAATCAATAAAGCAAACATTATTGAAGTGGTTTATCCACCTTTTCAAAAAAAAAAAAAAATAAAGCAAGCATTTGATAAAATAATTTGTGAAAATAACCCACTATCAACTTACCAAGTTTTCCTTGAGTTTCCTACTTAACTAGGTTCTTTATGGAAACTTTCTTTCATCATTTTCCTCTAATCTTGTCTATTAAAAAGATTAATAAATATTTAAAGATGACAACTAATAATCAATAACTAATATCTATCTATCAAAGAATACAGAAATGCTAGGTATACATGCATATCGTCTGTTATAATTAATATTCTAGCATATTGGCTAAACGAGGTTAAAACCAATTTCCATTACCCCAACTGGCTCAATTCTAACTTAGACCTAGGTAATTAATCTTAAATTGATTTTAATTGTGATCGAGTCTACTCAATTTGGGTTAAACTAGCTATCTTAAACCAAAAGTCACCTCTTATACGATTTTCCTGAACCAATTCAGCCTAAACTTAAATTAATCCAGCTCCTGAACTAGGCCCAAGACAGCTCAGGCCCACTGCAAGTCTGCAACAACCTAAGCACTCTTTTCAATCTCTAAACTCGTTAAATACACACATATCCACCAGCATTTTCTTATCATCTTCTCCACCACGTCCAACACCATCATTTTCTCTCCTTTTTGCTGTATTCGGCCATTAACACCACCAAAGCGACACACGGCTTCATGCTAACACCAGAGTCAACACTCACACTCAGAAGTCAAGAAATACCTCCTCATGCATGCATCCGGATGCATATACACAACCTTCCAAACACCTCAACACCCCAACAAGACAAACACTTTCTTACAAGAGTCCAGGACACCACATATTATATGCAGGAGCAAATATGCATTTATACCATGCATGAGTGATATATGCCCTCCAACTCTCTCATGTATAATTGCATGCATTTCTAAACAACACTCATGCATGCACACACACACACACAAATACACACCCCATGCAATCATATATATATATAGACACGCATTGGCTGTGACCTCATGCTTCTTCTCTTTCTCACTTCAAGCTAGCATCACGATCACCAACTTGTTGGTGTTTGATCAGAAAATTGGGGGGAAGACTGTTTGATCAAGGTGGCGGGAATTCAGTGCTGGTATCTGTTGAGAAGACTGAAGAACAGTAGAGGCTGCTTTGATCAATTATATGTGTGTGTTGTTTGTATGCTGTTTGGAATGGTTCACTTTGAATCGTTACTGTTTAATGTTTGTTGTATTATCATGTATCTTGTGAGATGCTTGACTGGCATTCACATTATGTATCTTTATATTCAGTTGCTTTGAATGTATTCTTGGGGAGTGAACTTTGCTTATGATTATCATAACTTTCTCTTCATTTCATCAGTGTTAGAATAGCATAGTTTTCTTTGAGAATCCTTGTTGTCTCAGTTGAAGAACTGGTTATTGATCTAGAATTCTCTTAGTGATCCTATCACAACTTTCCCTCACAACTTAATTAGCCTCACAAATTAAGCTAGCAAATCCAAGACCCGATCAAGACCAACGTCCGAAACATACAGCACCACGAACAGCTAAACGGCCTTCTAGTAGCTCTGGTGGCCTTCAGAAAGGCCTTGTCGACCTCCTGTGACAGCTCTGCACACCCACAGCGAATAGGGAGCTCTTGCCTTCTAAAACAACCACCCTTTAATTAAGGCTACCAAGAACTCTAAGAGAAGAACAAATTAAGAGAAAAACCCAACCTTGAGATCACGTCTCCCCCAATGATTTGAAGCCGTTGGTTCTTTTCTTTTCTTTTCACCTCCTTTCTCCAGATCTCTCCACCCTTTTTGAAATCGGAAGTAGCTTTCACAAGCTTCTCTTGTAATTAAGGAGAATGAAGACTCAGAGGACAGGGAAATGAAAAGGAGGAGAAGTTTAATTTGAATTATAACAAAAATAAGAGAAATTTCCATTTAGTCCATGAGCAGAGAAAATCCTTACTTAATTGTGAATTCTTATTCAATTATTCTTTAGTCATTGGAGTACGTCCAAGAACTGTTGCAAACAAGGATCTTACAGTTGCTTTTGAAAACCCTGATTTGCCTTTGTCAGAAGACGAGTTTAGGACTGCTGATATATATGTGGAGTTTTGGGTTTTATTTAATTGACCGTTTCAATGTTTTTTTCTATTTTTTCGTGTTAGTTAATTATTTTCCTTTGTATGTGTTTATGACCTAATCTTAATTAGGACCATGATGTTAGTGAGTGGTTGAACCTCTAAATTGTAATGTCCTCTAATATAGTTATGTGGTACTGAATTCAGTTTTCTCTGATTACTAAAAAACTTTTGTTTCTTTTCACAGCCTTGAGAAAGAATCTCAATTGCTTCTATTAATCCTTGTTCTTGCACTATTATTGATCTCTTTGCTGCTGCATAGTTTGTTATCTAAGGATAACAGCCTTAACTTAAACCTTTGCATAGAAGCCCTTCAATTTCTATTTTAACCCTTCACTCCTTAAACCCTCTTACCAAAAAGTTCTTGCAGAAATTTAAAATAATTCCCTGGAAGTTTGGTTCGTTAAATTTCAAAATATGAATTAAAAGCGCCAAATAATCGACCTTTAGTTATTTACTTATTTTTGAACAATTAGTATTTCTTATATAATTTTGTCATTATAAATTTTTTTTTTCTAATTTTTGTCCCCACTAAAATAAAATTTTGGATCTACGGGTAAAAATATATTTTTTAAAATAAACATCATGCATAATTTTGAAGAGCTCAAGTACTGGCCCGTTTGGTTGGAGGGAATGGGGATGGGGATGGGGATGGGGATGGGGATGGGGATGGGGAAGGGAATGGGGATGGGGATAGAAATAGTGAAAGGGATTGAGGATGAAAACAAAAGTAATGTTTGGTTAGAAAGAATGGGGATATGAATAGGAGAGGGTATAGAGAAAATTTTTAATAAAATTACTTTTATACCCTCTATTATTTTAATCAAATAATATATATTAAGTTATTGATGTATTTATTTTTGTACCTCCATAATAAAGATTATGTATATGAAATATTTTTAATTAAATATTTAACCTAAGTAATTGATGTATTTATAATTAAATATTTTTAAAATTTATAAATTTTAATTGAAGAATATAATTTAAGTATTTTTACTTAAAATAAACAAATGTCCAATATTTATTTGTTAGGGGTATATTAGTAACTTTCTTACCCAGATTTGTTCAAACCCACCAAAATCAGGGGAACCAGCATGCTGGGTTTGAGGGGCATATATTCCCCCCCCCCTCTTTCCTTTCCCATGCCATCTTCTACATGCCCAAACATGGGCTTGTACATGCCACAAGGAGTGATCCCCTTGATCACTCCATGCATCCAAACGGGGCCTAAATGCTATGTATAATCTTGAATAAATAATTGAATTTTTACATCCGCCATCACAGTAAAATCACAAATAAATAAACATGTCTTTGGTTGTCCATTATCTTTAATTTTTTAAAAAATTAGTCTTCCATCCAATGCCTTAATCTTTGATGTGTTTGGTGATATGATGGATCTTAATTTGCACAATTTTTTCATGGCTTGAGATGGAGGCCCTTTCTCCTTTTATAGGTATAAATAATGAGTAATGCTATATAGAAAGAAAACATAACACGAAACCAGCCACACGAATGATGTGGCTGGTGACGTGTTTTTTTTTTTAAAATAAAATAAAAAATAAAAAGAGAAGAGAGGTCACGGGTTCTCTCTTCTCTCTCTCTCTCTCTCTCTCTCTCTCTCTCTCTCTCTCTCGTTTTGTATGCTCCCGGCCGATATTGGTCTCCCCAGCTCCCGGCCGCCGTCCGTCTCTCCCACTCCCGGCCGCCATCCGTCTCCCACACTCCCGGCCGCCGTCTGTCTCCCCGTTCCAGGGCCGCGTCGGGCTTTCCCCGCTCCCGGGCCTGCCTGTCTCCCCGCTCCCGGCCGCCTGCTCTCCCCGCCTCCCGGCCCCGTCTGTCTCCCCGCTCCCGGCCGCCTGCTCTCCCCGCTGCCGGCCCCCGTCTGTCTCCCCGCTCCCGGCCCCAGTCCGTCTCCCTCGTTCCCGGCCCCGTCCCCTGCCACCGCTTCCTCCCTCCCGGCCCCGTCCCGGCCGCCATTTCCCGGCCACTCCCGGCCCCCATCCCGGCCGCCATTTCCCGGCCCCGTCCCGGCTGCGGCTTCCTCCCCGGCTCCTGACCGTAATTACCTTGACCATAATTTCCTACTTTAATTTCATGATTTGTTCAAATCCCGCCATAGAATTGAGATTAAAAAAAAAATTTAAAAAAATAATCCATACTTAATTCTATTAGCCTTGGGATAAAATAATCCATACACATTTAATTAACGCATTTAATTAATTATGGATTATTTTTGTTTGTGTTACTTATAACAGTTTCTTGTGGCTAAATAATCTACTCCATTGCACAATTGTTATGAATGGATTTTTTTTGTTTGTTGGCAATGTATATGAATTATTTTTGGAGTTATTTAAGCATCATCTTGATTTTTTTGGTATGATTTTTTTGGAGTTATTTAGGATTAGAAACCATTGCTTTGCTTCATGCTTTCTAAATATTTGTCCCACCATTTGTTTTTAGACATATACCTAAAGCAAGAACATGGAAGAAGTGGTACTTGGGTGTGAGCAAGAAAAAGATAATGTAGAAGTTGGATGTTCAAGTTATGAAATATATGCCAAAGAAAAACCGGTAGAAAAGGTTTTAGTTGAAAATATTGTGCCGGGGGCCGGTATGATCCTTGATTCTGAAGAAGAAGTTTATAATTTGTATGTTCAATATGCGCGGCGGGAAGGGTTTGGCATCAACAAAAAAAGCACGAGATTAGATGATGATGGAAAATTGAAATATTACACGCTAGCATGTGCAAGAGGTGGCAAAAGAATATCTACTTCTAAAAACTCCTTCAACCCAAGACTATCCGCTAAAGTAAATATTTCGGCAAAGATTAATGTCATTGTTGGCTATGATGGACGGTTTACTATTTCTAGTGTTAATTTGGAGCACAATCATGCACTTAGCCCACACAAAGCTCGTTTCCAAAAGTGCAATAAAAAAATGATGCATATGTCAAAAGAAGGCTTGAATTAAACGACCAAGCAGGAATAAGCCTGAGCAAAAATTTTCATTCCCTAGCAGTTGAAAGTGGGGGTTATGAAAATTTAACATACAATGAAAAAGATTGTAGGAATTATATTGCAAAAGCAAGGCAATTTAGGCTTGGCGTTGGAGATGCCGTGGCACTTGGAAAATATTTTTCTCGCATGCAACAAAGAAATACAAAATTTTTCCATTTGATTGACATGGATGAAGAAGGTCGTCTGAAAAATGTATTCTGGGCGGATGCGAGGTCTATAGCGGCTTATGAAGCTTTTGGTGATGTAATTTCCTTTGATACAACATACTTGACGAATAAGTATGACATGCCATTTGCTCCATTTGTCGGTGTAAATCATCATGGGCAGACGGTATTGTTTGGGTGTGGCTTACTGTCCAAAGAGGATACCGAAACATATGTTTGGCTCTTCAAAACTTGGCTAGAGTGTATGTCAGGCAAGGCTCCTAAAGCAATTATTACGAGATCGATGTATGGCTATTCAAGGTGCGATTCGATTAGTTTTTTTCCAAATTCACATCATCGCCTTTTGCCTTTGGCATATCATGAAGAAGGTTCCCAGAAGCTTGGAGTTTTAAATGAATACAAAGCAATCAAGAAGATTTTGAAACATATCACGTATGAAGCAGTTGATTCTAAAGAGTTTGAAGACACATACTTGAAGATGATGGCGGACTATAAAATTGAGAAAAATGAATGGTTGAATTCTCTATTCAAAATTCGTGATCGTTGGGCTCCTGTATATGTGAAAGGCATATTTTGGGCGGGAATGTCTACCACTCAAAGAAGTGAAAGCGTAAATGCATTTTTTGATGGTTATGTTGGTACGACGACCTTATTGAAGCAGTTTGTTGAGCAATATGATAATGCCTTGAAAAGTAAAATTGAGAAGGAGAACAAAGCTGATTTTGCTTCATTTAACTCGTGCTTTCCATTAATCACCGATTGCTATTTTGAGAAGCAACTACAAGAAGCATACACAAATGAAATTTTTAAATTGTTTCAAGATGAGTTGCGCGGCATGATATATTGCAATCTGAATTTAATTGGTTCAAATGGGGCGGTCTGCTCATTTCAGGTGTCCGACATTCTCAAGGGGAAGGAAGATGCATTTAGAAAGCAAGTGGTATACAATGTCTACACTAACGAGGAAGAATTTGATATTAAATGCTCGTGTCAGTTGTTTGAGTTTAAGGGGATTATTTGTAGGCACATTTGCAAGGTGCTTATTGAACAGAATGTGAAAGACATTCCTTCTAGGTATATTTTACCACGATGGAGGAAAGACATCAAACGCATGCATACGTATGTACAAAACTGTTACGATGACACACAAACAAGTGAGGAGAAACTGCGGTTCACTAAGTTGTGCTCTCATTTTTCTAAAGCCGCAGAACTTGGAGCGGAGTCAAATGACAAGTTCAACTTGTTGATGAAATATGTGGATGATGCAATTGAGAAGTTGATGGACAACACAACTTGTAAGGAAAATTTTACACCTACGTTGTCGGAGGCGACTATTGTGCCACACCAACAATTTCTCACTCCTTTGAAGGTGCGGAGTAAGGGTCGTCCACCATCAAAGAGGAAGAAGTCAAAAGTTGAAGAAATAATAATTAGAAACAAGAAAAAGGTATTTTTAACTAGTATCATAATCATTACTTGTTTAGTTTTTGTTTTCGATTAACTTTTTTTTTAGTGTATGACACCCATGTTATTATTGGCAGAAGGCACAAACAAAGGAAGATGAATCAGCTAAAAAATTTGTGCAAGATGATCATTGCACACAAGAGAGCGTGGTAATTCTCTTGTAACTGTCATTCATGTCCAAATTAGGAATTTCAATCATTTATTTTCAAATGATGATTTAATTGAACTAAAATCTTTGTTCGTAGGTGAATTCAAATTCTATATCTATCAATCTGGACAAGCATCATAGTTCTTCTGTAGGTTTTACAAGCCAGTGCAATGATTTATGAGGTAAGCTGTTATTTTTTTTCTCAATACTTAATGATTACGATTATTGGTGTTGTGAATTTCTCATGTATTATCCATTTTAATTTTTCAGGGAATCGTATGGTGATGCAAGTTGCTTATATAACTCTAGGTTTAATTTTTGTGTTCACATTTGTGTTCATGTTCGTGGAGGGAAACAAAAAAAATTGTGTTCATGTTCATGTTCTAAATTTGTGTTGCTTATGTTTGTTATTAAGATTTAATTTTTGATTTCGTATTTGTGTTCATGTTCGTGGAGGAAAAACAAACAAATTTATGTTTATGCTCATCTTCTAAGTTTGTGTTGATTATGTTTGATGGGGAGATATTTTTGTGTTTGAATTTGTAGTAAGGGAAAGTGTTCATGTTGATTGATTTTGTAATGTTATTATTTTTTACCCTACAGAATACGAAAATTTGAATGTGTGTGTGTTGTTTATTATTGCTCAACAGAATACAATTTTGTAATGTTGTTTGATTTTTTTGTTTGATTTTGTAGTAAGGGAAGGTGTCCATGTTTAAATCTGCAAAACAGAATACGAAAATTTGAATGTGTGTGTGTTGCTTATTATTCTCTAAGGCATAACAGAATACGAAAATTTGCAAAACTTGCTCAACATTGTGAATGATTAATTTGCGTCATCCTGTACCGGCATGAGAATAGAGAGGAATAACTGGCATCATAAAACAATTTCCTTCTCAAACTATGAGACTCTTGGACTTCATTTGGCAACTCCTTTGTCAAAAAGTTCATCACAAAAATATCTAGTGTAGTTTCAGAAGGCCCAAAATTTGAACCATAAACGAAGGAAGGCAACCAAAAAAATTACAAGCTGAATAATGTTACAATGAGAAAGCAGTAGGGTATGAGTAATAAGGCACATAACCAAAAAAATTAAATTATTAAATACGAGTAGAACACCACACACAAGAAAGGACCGGAACATAATCTTTGCCACAATCATCACATGATCATGGGTAAAAATTTTTCCGAGCCTGCACTTGGGGTTTTATCTCCCATGAGGCCGGTTGATCACTCTCTTCCGGCAGGGACAAAGCGGCGAGAAATCTCTCTTATCATCGGTCACCACAAAATGGGCATTCATCGCTACTGACATCATCCAACTGGGACCGAAGGCGGCCATTGAGCATCGGATGGTAAAATGTGTCGATGATATTATCTGTTATTGCTTAACAATAATTATAAATGCAATTTTACTCGTGTTGAATTCAGGTTATCAATGACAAGTTCTGTTAATGATCAACCACACCATTCCATCTTTCAAGTTCAGTCAAATAGGAATTTAAACCATGAGTTGCAGCATACTAACATTATCTGCAGGGTGTGGTATTTTTTTGATGGACTCATCATTAGAACCAACAGTTGCATCATTTGAGGCGAGTAACCCCGAGTAAACCGAGTCGCTTACAGTAGGGTCCAGTATATATTCAGCCTAAAAAGAAACATCTTCAAAAGATTAAAAAGACTGAAGTTTAAAGGGTGATTATTGAAAAAGCAAAAATCAGTATCCATGCCAATTTGTGTTTGAAAAAAATTATACAATGCAATGACAAACATGTCAAACAAGCAACTCTACAAACACGGGAAACCAAATGGCATATAAGACAACCTTAATGACCCAAGTAAAAAAACAATTATATAGGTCAAGCATATTGGTACTAGACAAAAAGGTTGGACTAAAAATACAATGGATTTAAGTATTATTCATACGAGTACCCCACATTCTTCATTGAGCTCAATGACGAGTATATCTTTGAGCAAGGGCAACGATATTACCCCTTATGTTGTCACCCCATGTGTAGCATCATTAATCTCTTGTTTTAGCTACTCAATCGCTTATTGTAATCCTCCAATGAAGAGCGATTGCTTCCTATGAATAGGACAAAGCTCAACACAAAGATCAATAGGAAAAGTGTAGTGTAATTCTATTAACAAGAATAGAAAAATCCCATAACAAGCATGCAACTCATGTTATTTTATGAAATTCTAAATTTGTTGAGTAAGAAATGAGCTTATCTTTCCTTCAAATCACAAAAAAATATTGATACACCATGGCCACCTCAAAAAAACTAGCGAGCGAGTAAAAAATGGAAACAAACAAGGGGTAAAATTTATCTTATGAAACAATATTGACGTCAAAAACCATCGAGTAGCATGTGCAGTCTCATTCTAAAAGAATTGGAGCTTCAATACATAGAACAAGATACCTGGTGAGCAAAGAAGACTTTGCTGATCCATAGAAATAAACAACATACCTAGACGCATATGTGCAGAATCCTCCACATTGAAAATTGTTCTCCTCAATACGTCAATACATCATCCCATAGAGAACTATTACTAAAAGAAATCACATAAGAAAAAAAAATTGTTGCAAGAAAAATAGTTAGAGTTTCTAAAAAGAACTATGCTCTATAATATATCAAAGGCTCAGATCTTGCCCGCTATTCTTTCGCATGGATAAACATGTATCAAGGGCTGCAACTAAAGTTGCCACGCCACCCAATATATATACTCTTTTATAGGGCAAATCATCATGGACACAAGAACATCATTACTAAAGAGTAAGAGTAATGCTATATAGAACGAAAACATCACACGAAACCAGCCACATCGACAGAAAGAAATAGACCATGCAACAAAATGCTTCATGCTGAATGTTATAATATATCAAGCAATAAAATCAAAACAGAGGCTCAGATTCAACATACATGATTTTCTCCCATCCTTCCCCCTCTCTTTACAACAATAACAGTAGCGGTTGCCTACTAGGCCATCCAAGCTACTATGCCATCATTGTAGAGAAACAAGGACAGGAGAGAAATTTAGGGCATCATCATTGCCTCTATACCTGATTTCAAGGCGAGCCGGGCCTTCTATCCCAAGAATTCAGATAACCAGCCACACGAGAGAGGGGAAGCGATCTCGTTCCCTAGCTTCTCATACACCACCGGACCGGTCGCCGCTCTCTATTTCTTGTGTACCACTGACATGTGCCCTATATTCTCTTCAAAGCCAAACAAGAAAGAGGTGGCGGCCGGGAGGCGGGGAGGAGGGCCGAGGCGCAGTGGCAGCGAGGCGGGGAGGCGGGCGAGGACAGGGGGCCGGGAGGCGGGGGCGGGAGGCAGGGGAGCAGGGAGGGGCGGGAGCACACACTCAAAGCGAGAGAGAGAGAGAGAAAGCCAAACGAGAGAGAAGAGAGATCACGGGGAGGAAGCGAATGCCAGGAGCGGCTCCCGGTCTCGGGGGAGGGAAGAGGCAGCCAGTCGCGATGGAAGGAAGAGGCGAACGATCACGGTGGAGGAAAGAGTCAGCCGATCGCGATGGAGGGAAGCGGCGGCCGAGACCTCAACGAAAGAGAGAACTAAATTAGGGCTGCAATTTAGCCCTAGAGAAGAGAGAACCCGTGACCTCTCTTCTCTTTTTATTTTTTTTTATTTAAAAAAAAAAACACGTCACCAGCCACATCATTCGTGTGGCTGGTTTCGTGTTATGTTTTCGTTCTATATAGCATTACTCATAAATAATACAAGTGCCTTTTCATCAATGCTGGAATCGATCCAGCACCAACTAACCAGGGGCTTCTAGACAATTTGATGAACCCACTCATTAAGACCGTTAGAAACTAAATTTTAATTCTATAAACCAGCCGAAATGTCAAATGTGAAAGGTTAAAGGACAAGTAAATAGGCTGTCCCACATTGGGTAGTAGATGTGAATTCCATATGTATATATAAGTGGTAGGTATCTTTTCCTATCATGTTATCTTTTTGGAGTCTGTTCTCCTCACCACTTGCTTGTGTGCCGGTATGGGATTTGAGCTAAGGCTTACGGGGAACTAGCTGGCTTTGCGTCGAGTTCTCTAGTCTATGCATGGATAACAACATAGGTCTCCAAATGAAATCAGACTTGGCAGGCTGCTCAAACAGACCAGTTAGTTGCGTGCTGAGAGGTCTAATAAGACCTCTCAGCACCCAAGTGGTGAGGAGAGCGTGTCACCAAAAGACCGGTCTAGTGGTGAAGGATGCCCACCACTTATATGCACACAAGGACTCCATCTCATAACCGATGTGAGACTAAAGGAGTTCATTCATTTGCAATCATTACATTACCCCCCGATAAAGACACTGACGCCCTTGTCAGTCCGGTTAATCTGGGCGCCTGACCAACAGTACTTCACTCAGACCCCAGCGCGCAGCCAGCCAGCCTGGTCAGAACTCTCCCTGGTCAGAACCCTCTGTGGCCAGCGCCGACCAAACCTGACGAGTCGTGCCCCATATCAACTCTCAACGAAAGCACCATTGTTATGCCCACAAGTGGAGGACCCACAACCCCAAAAGACCGGCCTAGTAGGGTGGGGTTGCCCCACCACTTATAAGCACACAAGGACTCCATTTCATAGCCGATGTGGGACTAAAGGGGAATCATTACAAGTTAGTTGCGTGCTGAGAGGTCTAATAAGAGCATCAGGCTTCAATCAGTGGTGCATGTATCAATATTGAACACAAGAAATAACTGGCTTGATAGGGAAGAATGGATTTCACGTCTAATCAATGTGGGATTAATTCTAAATCCTTTACATAAGCTTGGGTGTTAGGCTTTTGGAATTACAGGTGGCATTTTCAAAGCATCCACAACTGAATGAGAAGATTTGGTCTCTTTGAACTTCAAATGAGAAAGAATCAGCTGTAATTGATGACTCAATCTTCATCCTTACTGCCATACTTAATTAAACCGCTAAGCTGGAAGCTTAAAGAAAGTTTTAGATAATCATGTAAATTATCACTGAAACTCAATAAAAAGGACTCTATGTACATGAGTTTAATCAATGAAATAGCGAATGAAATTTTTTGTATAGTTTTTCTTTCTCCTCTGAACCTATCTTCTTATTTCTCCTCTCTTTTATTATCAACCCCATATTTCAAGCCTTCAAATGGATGTTCCCTTCCATCAAAGGACGACACATTCTTTCATAAGAATTGCTGATCTAATAAGTTAATTATTCTGATTATTTCATGGGTTTGTCGAAAAATATAAATAAATAAATAAATCATGGGGTTTGATATCTTGAATGGCCTTTATTATTATTATTATTATTATATATATATATATATATGAGCTGCAATAGAGTAAATCTAGCAAATATTAGATCCACATATATGTACCAAATGTTATCAATGAGAGTTTTCATTTGTACATCGAAGGCGTTGCCATGCCTCCTTATTTCCGTCTGTCCACGCTGAATCTCTTTCTACTCTCCTTAATATTATTCCTAAGTGCTCCCCTAATCAGGATGACATCCTCATTTGGGCACTTGAAAAAAGTGGCAATTTTTCAGTCAAATCTTTTTATAAATTTCTCAATGATGGTGGGCTCCGCTGTCTACTTTACTCAAATTTCTGGAAAATTCGTTTTCCCAGTAAAGTCACACTTTTTTGCTGGTTTGCTGGAGAGGACAAAATTCTCACTCTCACAAATCTTTTCAAGAAAGGCTTCAACTTTCAAAATTCCACTGATACTTGTGTCCTCTGCCACAATGCCTCTGAAAATCTTCAGCATCTCTTTCTCGGCTGTGATTTTACTAAACGAATTTGGACATTATTTCTTTAAGTTTTAGATTCAAACTCTCTCCCACAATCAATCCCGTTTTTGTGGTCCAAATGGCTACTCTCAATTGACTCTCAGCACCGAATCCTCTGGGATCTTGTCTCCCGTGTTGTCCTTTGGAATATCTGGATTGAAATAAACACTCGTATTTTTCAATTAAATGCTTTACCACACATTAATATTCTCTTTAAAATTGCTAATATGCTTCTCTCCTGGTTTTCAACAGCTGCTAATAGACATCAACAATCACTCAATGAAGCTTCTCAGAAAATTAAGCGCTCCCTCAGTTTCCTAAGCGCTAGAGACCCTGATACTGCTGGTGATCCTGCTCATGATATAGCTCAGGAGTAGTTGCTCCTTCTTTTGTTTAGACAGGCCTGAGATGCCAGATGGTGCCTTCCGCCTTTCTAGACTTCCTTTTCCCCTCTTTTTATTTTGCTTTTATGTAATTTATGTACTTTTTGTTGTGTTTGTTGTACCCCCTCACTTCTGGTGAGAAGCTCTTATTTCTGTACTGTTTCTTTTTTTTTTTCAATAAATCTGTGGTTTATCCACATTTACCTCAGAAAAAAAAAATGACTTACATGCAATAAAAACTCCTCAAATCGTTTAGCCAAAATTAATCATGATTTCTGTTTTAATTAATACTTCATGGCAAATTGCCAATATGTTCACATCTTGAATTGTATGATGGCAATATGTTTACATCTCAAAAAAAATATATATATATATATATATATAATGCATCTTTACTTGCTCATACAATTTTATAAAAGTGTAACAAGAAAAATATAATGCATCCATATATGCTTCATGTGATCTCATGTGTGTGTATAATATTTATTTGCCTTGTTCACCAATCAATAGTTTGGTTCATAAAGAATTCACCATTGACTCACTGAACACCACCAACCCTGTATGGCGTCCATGCGTCATACTTGTTAATTGATTAGATCAACTTGTAATCAATTTTATATAAATCTATAAGATATTTCTAAACAGATAATTCTTTTAGACAAACGTGTGTTTGCTTATGCACACCTATATATAAACAAAGTCTAATTCTCTGTCTTCTTCAAATTCAGGACACCACATGAGAAATGGACATTTTTGTCTTTATTAGAAGAATGTATGGAAAAGGATTATGAGTTGTAGTAATTAATTCTAATTTGTGTTCCATTTAATATATCCTAACAAATGTGATTAATTAAGCTTTTATCAAACATTTCAATTAGTTATACTTCTATTATAAATTATGAAGATCAATTAAAATGAATATCTGCCAAAACTTGCATTAGAGTTGATATTTGAGTTTCTCCAAGGCCACCTAACAAAACTCAGTAAATGCAAACAACCTGCCAGTTCTTCAAAATTTCAAAAACCATGCCATTAATTTAAAGTCCAAATAAAATCAAATTTATTCATGATTTTGCCATGGACTTTCAAAGTCATCCTTCTCAGTTATAATTATATATCCCACTAATGCATACTTAATTAATTAGTCAAAGACAGAAGAGAGGAAAAAAATTAAGGATTAAAATTTTCTTAAATTTTTTTTTTTAAAAAAATGGATAAACCGCAAATAGATTAAAAATTTAAAATTTCCATATAAAATAAGTTGTCTGAAATTTTCCCAATATTATTTTTGCCAGTCTTGAATTTGAAGAGTTCATTGAGGTGCATGGAACATGTGCTGCATGATTGCTAGCACGCCAAAAACTACTTCAACCTGCTTTTTTGGCCAGAAGTAGCTATAAACTTATTAGTTTCACTTAATTAATTAGCAATTCTTGACGATCTGTTGGTATTCCGTGGAATGCGCAATTCATGTGAAAAAGACATGCAACTCTCTTAATTATATATATATATATATATATATATAATATGCATATATTAGCTCCTCGTGAAAAATTTATGTTTTTTATCATAAATTGAACAGTGTCACTGACTCTTACTAATAATATATAAGCATAAATAAATCTAAGTTTAGAAAGAAGATATTTAGCTAGATATTTGGATTATAACAATAATTCAGTGTTTCTTTACCAGATCTATCTAGGTTTAGAACACTAAGAAAGTTGATTTTGGGGTGTCAAGTTTTCTGAGATCTTTTAGTTAGAACCATTATCTAGTTCGTCATCTGAGAATTGTTGCATTTTTAATTTTAAATCACCCTCTTTTCTTTCGGTTATTTTGAATATCAGTTTCATGTTAATGTCTTTTTTGGGTTACAAAAAGTAAGTTGTTTTTTCTACGATAGTGGGGAGAAGCATCTAGTTCCATAATTTTCCTACCTTAACAATACTCAACCCAGATGCCTGAGCCGATCCGCACCTAACGTGCGATTAGCTAAATTTATACAGTCGTTGTTTGGTTATCACTAAATAGCTGTAATTTAACTGGTTTTATATGTAAAATGTTGCATGATTTGTTGTAAAATGAGTTTTACATGTAAAATATTTTATAATTTAAGATAATTTTGCAATGTTTCAACTTACATCAATTTATTGTAAGTTGAAATGCAGCATTGTGAGTGGATCATATTCATCTCATATATAATTATAAAATATTTAATAAAATAAAATTTTTAAAATTTAATTATAAAAATATTTTTATGTGATAAAATTTAAAAATGTTAAATACTTTTATAAAGTAATATTCATATAATTAACTATTTTTATGACAAAAAAAGTTTAATTGAAGATATTATATTATATTTAAAAATTAATTAAATTAATTAAATAAATATTATATTTTTATAATTTAATATTTATATAGTGAAATAATTTTATCATAAGATATTTTTATAATTTAATATATTATAAAAATAATTAATAGGGTAAGTGTTTTTAAACTTTAATTATAAATTTTTTCAAGTAATAAAATTAAGGAAATATCAAATATTTTTAATTTTAATAAATAAATTATTAAATTAATTGTTTGTATCAAACTAATCAAATAAAAAGTAAATACAACATTTTCAGTTGCGACAAACCAAATTAAACAACAGTGATCTAAGTTGAAATATAATATATTTACTTATACTGTAATTTCATTTACATGAGATTTCACTTATAGACAACCAAACAACTCTTTAGAGTTTTAATTCTATCTCTTGGGAGGAGATCATTACTACGCCTAGGATTACTGGTTTGTTTTTGTTACTAATTTCCACTCCTAGCAGACCGTTGTATTTATTTTTTAATTTTGTTTGTATTTATTATTTTTTTGTGTTTAAATAAATTAGTAAGTTATCCATTTTATTTTAACGTAAAATATTTAGAATGCCAAATGTTTAATATTTGTAAAATATTTATTACAGAGAGCGATCTCCATGAATAAAATAAAATGGATGATTTCTCGGGAAAGTCTGAAGATCACAGCGAAGATGTATTATAAAAACTAATAATATAAATATTGTATTATACAAAAAGTTCAAACCGTGTTTTTCAAAAGTAATGGCCCTTTCTAATACTTTGCCTTTATTCGTAAAAAAGAGAAACTTGATCAATTGCCTTTTTTTGCATCAACTCGCACGTTGGTAGGTGGGTTCAAAATAAATAGACGAGTGCTAATTAAAAAGACCTTTGGGTCCCCATAGCACTTTCCTAACCCAATAAACCCTTATTTTTAAACAACATATTTACTTATCTCTTATTTTAAGAATTTATCATTATACTCTATATTTTTGTTTTTCATCTTCCAGCTCCAGGAAACTTGCTAAAGGCAGTGGCTTTATTAAAAAAAAGGTCCTCTATGATTGGGGCTAGATCGTTCGATCATTGAGGTTGAAACAAATTCATCAAACTCTAACAAATTTCTGTGAGATAGAACTGGTCCAAGTATCAAATATGTTTGCATATAGCTCCCCAAAAATAAGATAAGCTCACTCGTTCCTGTGAACTCCTGTGAAACTGAACAAGTCTTACTAAACTATGGGCGAACTTGGCGGATCTTACGTGTGCATGAAGAAAGCTCATGGGTGAAAAAGCAGAGAAAATATTGAGTAAGGGTAAATCTGTAATTTTATTTTAAATATAATTTTTTAAAAAATAAATTGCAAGTGACTTAATGAAGTCGTTAAAGAAGTCAACCGGCTACCGAGGACTTGCAGGTCGGAATGTTCAAATGAAATGAATGATTCACATTCCAACTACCGGCCAATATTTAGAATATAATATTAATTTAGATAACACTATTTTTAATTCACTTGGCCAACCTCCTGGTTCTCACTCACCAACTTTATTTTCTCTGATAAATTAGCATCTTACGTGCGTCACGTTGTTTAAAGAAGCTATTTCTGGATCCTGTGACAAGCATGGCCCATGCATCATAACGTCTGATCATTCTCCTAAACAGACCTTCATTTCCCTTTAATCTTTATTTTTCATGTTAGTCCTCCTTTTTAGTTTTCCCTGAACGGACACAACTTCCGATTAATATAAAGCATTTATTTTCATTCGGATATAAAGTCATTTTTTTTTATTTTAGTAACAAGGAAGATATATATCTAGCAGACAATATATATATATATATATATTGGGGTGAAGCGAGAAAATTTTTTTCATGGAGGTAAAACAAATTTTAGAGAGAACTAATTTTTTTAATGACAAGTAAAAAGTGAATGAAGAAAATTAATAATAAATTTTTATAAATATTATAATATTAATATAGATATTAATTTATAGAAAATCAAATTACTGAATACTATATAACCAATTTATTAAAAATCATAAAGTTAAAAAACAAAATTTTAAAAAAATATTTTTCTAAATCTATAATATTTTTAAATTTATCAAATTCGTAAAATTAAAAAAAATCAAATAATAAATTTTTACATATATTTTTAAAAAAATATTATTTTTTATATTATATACATTCATATGTAAGATATATAATTAAAATGAAAAACAACCAAAACAAAAAAATTCATGCCACCCTTCATCCTTTCTGGCTCTATTCCTTTAATAATATTCTCTTTGTTCTCTTTTTATCGGTTATAATTAACTAAATCTTACATAACAAAAAATTTAGTTATTTTATAAAAATTTTATAAAAAAATAATTATTTTTTCAAAATTAAGCTGGTGTCATGAAGCAATAGCGAATACCAATGGCAAATCTAAGTTCTTGGGAGTTACAACACCAATCATACTATTCATTCTATTAAGCCTGGAATACCAACTTTGGGGTCAACTCAAATAAAATAAGCAAGCATGATGGATCACATGACCACAAAAAACAGTATAAATACATATGGGTTATCTCCATGATTTTTGCACCAAAGACTCCTGCACCTTTAGCAGTACTAGCTCTTCTTCATTACCTCACCGGAAAACACAAACAAAGATTAAAAAATGGTAGGAATTCAAGCAACTCAAAGGCCGGAGAAGCCTCTCGGTCAAGCTGCCATCCTTGCCCTCGCCACCGCCAATCCATCCAACGTGGTCGACCAAAGCACCTTCACTGACTACTACTTCCGCATGACCAAAAATGAAGATGATCTAGCTCTCAAAGAGAAGTTCAAACGTGTTTGTAAGTTCATCTTAATTACCTCTTAATTCTAAATTAATGCATGATAATTAATAATATTACGTAAACATATATATATATATATACTTAGATATTAAAGTTTGAATTTACTACGTATAATTTCAGCGGCAAAAACAACAGTGAGGAAGAGGCATGTCCATCTAACTGAAGAAATACTAAAAGAAAACCCAAACATGTGTGAGTACAAGGCACCATCAATGGACGCACGGCAGGAGATTATAATCTCCGCAGTGCCAAACCTCGCCAGAGATGCTGCCGAGAAAGCACTAAGTGAATGGGGTCAACCAAGAGATGAAATCACACACATGATCTTCTGTACTATGTCCGGCTCCGACATGCCCGGAGCTGACTACAGACTACTCAAGCTCCTCAATCTCAAAACCAACATAAAACGTCTCATGTTCTACCACCTCGGCTGCTATGCCGGCGGCACTGCTCTCCGTGTTGCCAAAGACATCGCCGAGAACAACAAGAACGCCCGAGTTCTTGTTGTATGTGCAGAGCTTAATGTTGATTTTTTCCGTGGTCCTGACGTGACCGACTTCTTCAACAGCTGCGCGCAAGCTATTTTCGGTGATGGTGCAGCCGCATTGGTTATCGGAGCTGATCCGGTCATCCCGGTAGAAAAGCCTTTGTATGAAATAGTATCAGCGACGCAGGTTATACTCCCCGACAGCGAACATGCAGTCCAAGGACGTTTTAGAGAAGTTGGCTTGACAATCCATTCGACTGCACAATTACCGGATATCATAGCAAAGAACTTAGAACCAAGCTTGGTGGAAGCTTTTGAGCCTTTGGGGATCTCTGACTGGAATGAATTGTTCTGGTTGGCTCATCCAGGAGGGCCGGGAGTGCTGGATAGAGTGGCGGAAGAGCTTAGGTTGGGGCCGAACAAGCTTGATGATTCCAGACATGTGCTGAGAGAGTATGGCAACATGTCCAGTGCCACTGTTTTGTTTATTTTGAATGAGATGAGACA
This sequence comes from Dioscorea cayenensis subsp. rotundata, assembly GCF_009730915.1. Classification (NCBI taxonomy): domain Eukaryota; kingdom Viridiplantae; phylum Streptophyta; class Magnoliopsida; order Dioscoreales; family Dioscoreaceae; genus Dioscorea; species Dioscorea cayenensis. The sequence goes on from NC_052487.1 coordinate 1,286,779, forward strand.
CCGGTCAGTGGCGGAGAAGAAGGGGACTACCGGAGATGGGCTTGAGTTTGGAGTTCTTTATGGGTTTGGTCCTGGACTCACAGTGGAGATGGTGGTGCTCCGTAGTGTTCCTATTTGATTGATTAGGCTTTTTGCATGGGTGGACGCTTGAATTATTGGAGTCTATTTTGTCTTTTATTTGGTCTAGTGGGGCTGGTGGTTGTGTCTTAATCAAATGGGTTTGTGCTTGCATTGATTGGTCCAAGTATTTGTTGCTTTTCAGTATGGTTGTCCTTGTTTTATGTTTGCTTTCCTTTCATCATGTTAGAATCAAAGTATATGTTTCTTTTTCAATAGAGTTGTCATCCCACTGATTTAATTTGATTCCATTGAAATCACAGTAAAACTGATACACATAACCTTATAATAATCTAGTTTTTTTAGATATCTATCAGAGTAATTTTTGTATTGGGATTATATCAGGATTAGTACCATAAAAAATAATAAAAAATAAATAAATTTTGGTTTTTGCAAGACCACATCTCATTTCACTGTAATTTATATGGATCTGTAAAATCACAACTCTTTTTAATATAATTTTATGCGATTAATAAAATTATTATATGCTAGCTTTCCTTCATCTTTTCTCACATGCGGAATCAAAAATATATAAACCATCTTTTTCCTAATATGCATATTGGTGTGTTTTATCTTTTAATTTTTTTCTAGCTATTATGCGTTTGTGTGTTTTTTTTTTGACTTTCAGGGGTCATTTGATCCAGTAATGGTTATTGTCACGGCCTTCCCGATCGCCCCAACGATCACTGCGCGGCGCTCGTCACACCACCAAGGTGCCGAGCCAGCCTCCAAGACCTGGAACCAAAAACAGTCCAAGAACTAGCAAGCAACCATGCCCTATCAATCAAACAAGGCTAGTAAACATGCAAGCACACACAAAGACATCATGAGAAGCCAAGTATAAGAGAGAAATCCGAAAACTCTCTAGTGAATGAGAAGGAATACAACCAAGGCCAAGACCTAACCAAGAGTTCATCAACCTCTCCCTTTCTAAGGGAATGAGAGCCATATTTATAGGGAAAACCAACAAGAGGCTGAGATCAACCGGATCTCAATGAGAGGCTTAGAATAAGTCACCTGTCACATCAAGACAAGCACAGTGCTATAGTGCTACAGTGCCAAGAAACACAACATTGTTCACTTGTGTGCACCCGGATCACTCTACAGTGTCAACCGATGGCACTGTACATCTAGCCAGCCCTCTCCGGTCATCCCCAAAGTGCGCCCATCCGATCACGGCAGAGCATCCATCCAGTATCCATCGGTAATGCCCTAGCAAGGCTTCTCAGAACTGGCCGAGTATCCACTCGGTGAACTCACATCCGCCACGCAGCGACCCACGCCGCCCTTCTCTGTCCAGTGCTCGCGCTCACCGTCATGCGCGATGCATCAATGGTCTCAAGAACAAGGTTCGCGGGCCAATGTGCCCACCCTCGGTCGATAACACTCCGGCCACGCCGTCCCATGCGCTGCCGCCGTCCAGCATGTCTGCGCCGCTACAGCATCTGCCTGACTCGGCACCACTTGATCAGGCCATACCGGCTCGCCCTGTCGCCCTCCCGCGACCAAGGCAGAGTGCCATCCTTCATTATATAAGCATCATCTTGGATGGAGACCGCATGTAAGGGCACCGACCCTTACAAACCACCCCCACTTGTTGAAGCCGACATCCTCGTCGGACCCAACTGTGGGATCAAAAATACGTGTCTGGCACCGTGAAGACACCAGACAATATATCGAATCACAAATATCATATTTTGTTTTGTGGGTTCTTTCATTCCTAATAGAGGCAAGCCTCTATTATTAATTACCCTAGATTAGAAATCTTAGGAACCTCCGATTAAGGGCAAAAAGTACAAATAAAAGCAAGAAAATTTGCGAATTATGAAATTTGTTATTTTATTATATAAACATATTTATTACATCACTTATATATATATATTTATATATCATTTTTTTTATTACACTGCTCGTGCCTTGTCATCACTGCGTTGCCTCAGCCTGTCACTGCTCAGTGCCTCGTCACACGCATTGCACCTTGTTGCCATTTTGGGATATATATCTCATTATTGCCTTTGAAATTAACCATTGCCTATGCTTTTATCATCGCATCAGTATGTCATTTTGAAATATCCTTCTCATAAATTATGTCTCATTTCCTAAAAATCGCCGCTTTCCTCGATCATTCTTATTATTGCTTCAAGTAATCTTGTCATTGCTCTTCTTCTTTTATCTCGACGTACCTTAGATAATACAGAGGGTGCTCTTGGGTTCCTTCCAACACCTTAGCGCCATGATATGTTACATGTCTTTCATTCAACGTGCATGGTGAAACTCTAAGTTTTACCTTATGTGCAAAAGGTGAGTCGATTATTTCATTTTTTCATTATCATATAATTAATAATTTTTTTAATTCTAAAAGAAACTACTGCACACATTAGCCAAATTTCATCATTTAAATGGTGGGGACAATAGTATGTTTTCTATTATTATATACTTTTTTTAACCCCATACTCATCATTTAAATGGTGGATCCCACTTGCATGTGTATGCATGCATATCATAAGTCCATAGGATGGATGTTTCTAGATCATGGGCTTCTAAATGTGTGGAGCCTGCATGCATCCATGCAATTTTTTTAAAGCTCCATGTGCACCTTTTGTCATGCATGAGTCACGTGATGATTTTATTTTTTTATTTTTATTTCATATTTATTATTATATATATATTCATATTTTTTTTAAGCCCGGACCATATTCATTATCCATTGGTGGTGGGCCCTGATTTTTATTTTTTTCTTTAATTAATTAATTATTTATGTCTCAAGGCTACATGCTTTACATAATTTTTTTTGATATGTTTTTTTTTTATTCCCATGCATGTTTTTCTCATTTATTATTATTATTATTTTTATTTTTTTCTTTTTACTTTCATCTCATGTATATGCATGCTTTTTTCTCGCATGATCTCTTGTGAATTTTCATGCATATCGCCTCATCAATTTGCTTTTTTTAACACGTATGCTTTTCTTTTATGGTGGGCCTCCTTTTTCATTATTATTTTTATTTATTTGATTTATTTTATTTATTTATTTATTTATTTATTTTTAAACACACATGTAAACTTGCATGTGGTTTTTTTTTATAGTGGGCTGACGCATGCAACGTGTTTTTATCAATTTTTTTTGTTTTTTTTTTAAATCTGCACAAGCTGGCCAATTTTTTTTAATAATTTTTTTTCTTTTAAGTTATTTTATTATTTTATTATTCGCATTTTATTTATTATTATTTTATTTTATTATTTTATTATATTATTTTATTATTATTTTATTATTTTTTATTATTTATTATTTTTTTCATTATATATTCATTATTTATTTATTTATTATTATTTTTTATTAACTGAATCTACCTCGGGATGCGTACTCAAATACTTCAGGATTTGCATTTCTCCTATTGCCTCGAGATCTGCTCTCAGGCTACATGAAACTTGAGATCGTCTTGCAATGTGTATTTGGCTATCCTAAGATTTGATATTGCCTCGAGATATGTGTTCTTAAGGGCAATCTTGTAATTTGCCTTTATGCCTTCGAGATAAATTCTCAGGGCCAATTTTGTAATTTACACTTTGCTTCGAGATATGTTCTCAGGGGCAATCTTGTAAATTTTACATTTATGGCTCGAGATATGTTCTCAAGGGAAATTTTTGTAATTTTTTTTTATTTTTTTTGTAATTTTTATTTTACCTCGAGATATGCCCTCAAGGATATATATATATATATATTGTATTTTTGCATTTATGCCTCGAGATATGTTCTCAAAAGGCACTTTTTGTAATTTGTATTTTTTTGCCTCTGAGATACGCTCTCAAGGGGTAATTTTACGATTTAAATGTTTCGGATCGTCCTCGAGATTTGTGCTCCTGGATAATCTTGCGATTTGAATGTTTCGGATCGCCTCGAGATCCGTGCTTTCTACCGATCTTGTGATTTAAATATTTTAGATCGCCTCGAGATCTATGTGCTCGGCTGTTCTTGTGATTTAAATATTTAGATTACCACAAAAATGTCTTCTGGACTTATCTTGAATATATCTAAATATAATGAAATTTATTTATTTTAACCATATGTTGTCCCAATTCGATTATGATTTGACTGTGTGTAATTTTTTTTAAAATTTTTATTTGATTTGAATCAGGTCATGCAATTTTTTACATAAACAAATGCCCCCTTCGTACTTTTCTCACGAAGAATTTTAGTGAGATTGAGTGAGAAAGTACTGAATCCTTAGTTTTTAATGAGGGCCTTGTATTTGTAAACATTTTCAGCCAAATTTTTTGATGATTTTATAAGCCATTCATCCACTCGATAGCACCATGGGTGAACTGGGAAATATACAAACATGGTTTTTGAACTCAATTTTTTATGATAATCAAATGAGCTCAAATTCCAATCTCCACCGTTCATATTAGAGATAAGGACTTTACAAATGACTATAAAAATTTTCACCAAAATTTAATATGATTTAATGTGGTGATTCTCGAATTGATTATGAGGTGGCTGGTCAGAAATTTAGGCAGATTCTGTCTCTAACTTGCCAAATTTCTTATGATAGTCGTATGAACTTAGAATTTAATCGTCACCGTTCACATTGAAAATCAGAACTTCTCAATTATATAGAAAAAATTTAAACAGTATTGGAGCTCTTTTGACTATTTTATCTTGAGCTAGAATTTGAATATGTTGTTATGACAATCATCAATGAATTTCATGCTTGATTTGTGATTTTATTTTGATAATTGATGGACTTGAGGCTCAATCATAACCGTTCACATTGAGCATTATCAAGGCTAGAGTTTTAATAAAAAATTTCAGACCGATCCAAATTTTTGGCATAGTCCGATTAATACATTGATCACCATTGAATTTAGAGAAGCGTTGTCCTGCATCATGACCCACAGTTTTACTCTCTTCAATAAATCTTGTAATCTTCAAATCAAATTTCAACCGTTCAGATTGAAGAAAAACATATATTTATGATTTGAAAGAAATTTCAAGGCAATCAAAGATAATTTGGTCACCCGATGAAGACCTTGATTGGAGCAATACCATCAAAGCTTTAGCTTTCATGCATAAGGATTTTTTTTGTTTTTTTGTTTTTGTTATTTTGCTTTTTTTATCATATACAGGGACCAATGTATTTGCCTCAGGAAGCACGCTTAACTGTGCATGACCGGTCTACATGGAGCCGGACGTTCCTTCATAGACAAACACATGTCACTTTATTTTATTGAACGAATTTTAGTACAAAAGTGAGTTTAATACCGAAATGACATAAAAATAAACGTTTTGCCTCAAGAAGTACATTTAATTGTACATGACTAGTCAACCCTTATGAGGGACCAGACATTCCGTCATAGGTAAAACATTTTTATATTAGACATAATACTTCTTCAAGAAACGACCATTGATGGGTGGCATCGGTCTTTCTCCATTGGCATCGATAAGTTGATATGCGCCTCCTTCGTAGACGATCTCCACAACATAAGGGCCTTCCCAATTTGCTTTGAATTTGCCCCCGGCCTTTTTGTTGGTGATGATGGGTCTTCTGAGGACAAGGACCATCTCTCCTTTGGTAAAAGTCCGAAAACGAGACATCTAGTTATATGCTTGAGACATTTGTGATTTGTAGGCTTCGAGATTTTGTTGCACCCCTAATCTTTTTTTATCAAGAGAGTCCAACTCATCCAAGCGGAGCCGAACATTATCCTCATTAGAAATTTCATTTTGCAATGCCATTCTCAGGGAGGGTATCTGAATTTCAAGAGGTAAGACCGCTTCAGTTCCAAATACCAAAGAATATGGCGTGCACTGTGTTGGAGTCCTATAGGTAGTGTGATATGCCCATAGCATCTCCGGGAGTCTTTCATGCCAATCTCTCTTGTTTTTAGACACTGCTTTCTTCAACAGCTTTGAGAGGGTTTTGTTGAATGCTTCTGCCAATCCATTTGCTCTAGCGTTATAGATGGATGTATATCTCCAATCTATTTTATGATGCTGCGCAAATCTACCGACCTTGAAGCTTCTGAAAGCGGGGTCGTTGTCTGAAATAATTCTTCTTGGAGTCCCAAATCTATATAGGATGTTTTCCCTGAAGAATTTGAGGATATTCTTAGTCTTGACTTCTCTAAGTGGGATTGCTTCTGCCCATCTAGAAAAATAATCTGTTGCAGCCAATATGAATCGATGTCCCAGAGATGATGGTGGTTCAATAGGACCGATTACATCCGTTCCCCATATCTCAAAAGGCCATGAGGAGGCTGTTGGGTGTAAAGGATTTGGATGTTGATGAATAAAATCTCCATGTATCTGACATAGATTACATTTTCTAGCATAATTAATGCAATCTCTGACCATGGTTGGCCAGTAATACCCCAAGCGTCTGATCTTGAGTCGCATCTTGGGTCCAGATTGGTGTGCACCACATATCCCGAAATGCACATCATGCATAACTTCATGGGCTTCTTCATATGAGAGGGACCGCAGCAGCAGTTAATCATAGGACCTGCGGTATAATATATCATTTATGAGGATGAATCTTAGGGCTCTTCGCTTTATCTGAAGACCTTTTGATTTATCCTCAGGGAGTTTATCATATTTCAAATATTCCATGAACGGTTGTCTCCAATCTTCCTTTGGCATTTCGAGAGTGAAGACTTCCGCATTGCCCCCAGCACTTTCCTCTTCGACTTCATCGGGGATCGTACTAATGGGTCTTCTATTTTTTATGGTTATATGGATTTCTTCATAATTTGGATTTGCCAGTTCCTTTGCTACTTTTGCCAAAGAATCAGCTTCTCCATTTTCTGATCTTGAAACCCTCCTCAATTGCACTTGGGGGATTTTTGACCTTCTTATAATATTTAAGAAGTTCAAGTTTGTATATCTTTTAGTCTCCTTCGACTTGCTTGATAATGAGTTGTGAGTCTCCAAAGATGTGTATGTCTTGGATCCCCATTTTGATTACCAGTTCCAAACCAGCTATGAGGGCTTCATATTCTGCCTCATTGTTTGTACATGGTTCCGTGAGGGAGAGAGCATATCTGAGGATTCCCCCTTCCGGTTTAACGAATACGAGTCCTATTCCAGCTTTGATTTGTGGCATTTGGGACATGAGTGCCGGTTTTATAGATGACGCTCCATCAAAGTATAGTCGCCACCTTGCTTCTTCCACCATTAATGTCTCTTCATCGGGGAGTTCAAGATTAATTGGTGAATCATCAGGGAGATCGAGGATGTGCTGCTAGAAAGTTTGCAAGCGCCTGCCCCTTAATTGCCTTCTGTGGAGTATACGTTATATCAAATTCCATCAGAATTAATGCCCATTTTGCTAGTCTTCTTGTAAGCAACGGCCTCGTCATGAGGTATTTGAGTGGATCTAGTTTGATATGAGTACTACTTTATGCGCTAGCAAGTAGTGTCTTAACTTCTTGACTGCAAACACCAAAGCTAGGCAATGCTTTTCAATTGGCATATATTTACTCTCAGCTCCTACCAACATCCTGCTAAGGTAATATAACGCATTTTCTTTACCTTCTTCATTATTTTGAGCCAACATAGCCCCCAAAGACCCTTCCAATGCTGTCGTATACAAGATCAGAGGCTTTCCATGAATCGGGGCTGCCAGCACTGGTGGATTCAACAAGTACTGTTTAATGTCATCGAAAGCTCGCTGACATTCATCATCCCATTTGAAAGGAGCATTTTTCTTGACCAATTTAGATAAGGGCTTCCATCTTCCAGAGAGGTTGGAGATAAATCTCCTGATATATGCTAAACGACCTTGGAAGGAGCGTCGTTGCTTCAATGTCCGAGGAGGTGGCATTTCCAGGATGGCCTTTATCTTGGAGGGATCTATCTCTATTCCCCTGTGCCTCACGATAAAGCCTAGGAATTTTCCAGAGAGGACTCCAAAAGCACACTTCATGGGATTCATTTTCAACTTGTATTGTCTGAGGCGTGTAAAGCCCGTCCTCAAATCATCAAGATGCTTGTCTTTGGAATTTGTCTTAACCACAAGATCGTCTACATAGCATTCGATGACTTTGTGAATTAAATCATCAAATATTATGGTCATAGCTCTTTGATATGTCGCTCCTGCATTCTTCAATCCGAACGGCATTACCCTATAGCAATAGATTCCCATGGGTGTTCGGAAAGCAGTATTCTTTTGATCCTCTGGATGCATTTTAATTTAATTATATCCAGAATATCCATCCATAAAGGAGAACATTTCGTACCCTGAGGTGTTGTAGATCATGAGCTCCATAACTGGGAGGGGAAAATCATCCTTAGGACACGCCTTATTCAGGTCCCTGAAGTTTACACATATCCGTATTTGCACATTCTTCTTTTTCACAGGGACTATGCTAGCTATCCAATCAGGGTATGTTTCTTCTCTGATAAAATTTGCTTCAATCAGCTTCTTGGTCTCTTCTATCACCTTTTATTCTAGGTCAAACTTCATCTTTCTTGGTGCCTGTTTGACTGGAGTAACATTAGGATCAATGGTCAGTCTGTGAACAGCCACCTCATCATCCAATCCTGGCATTTCATTATAGTTCCAAGCAAAGCAATCAATATGCTCCTTCAAGAAAGCCTTGAATGATGCTTTTTCTTCTTCTGATAGTTGTGCACTTAGGAAAGTCGGCCTTGGGTCACCATCGCTTCCCAAGTTGATTTCAACCAACTCATCAATTGTTGCTTGCCCCCGTCTTCCAATTCGAGTGGTGCATTCTTTATCTTTATTTCCTCTTCTTCTTCTTGCAATGTTACCATGTAACATGAGTGCCTAGAAAACTCAGAGTAGCCTATTCCTCTCTTATCTGTCTGTATAGGATGCCATAATCGACGAAAGCTTTGATGTGACCTCCTTGACCACTTGATTATACTCCCAAACCTCTCAACTATTGTCCTGAGCTTGTTGGGGTAATGGCTTGGGAAGTTTATGGGTTGAGCTTCATCATCTTCTATTTCTTCAATATTTATGATATCATCATTTAAGGTCTTCTCGATATTGTCCTTATAAAAGAGAATGCCTCTCTCCTTTTCATGCCGAGCTGGCACATAAAATATTTTTAGATGCTCGACTGTATTTACATTCAAGTCATCCAGGGATTTGTGTAGACCATCAGGGATCCTCGTAATGTATAATGCATTTTCTTCAGTAGATCCTTCAATTTGACCCTTACTTTGGTGTATATCTGCATCGCTCTCATCTTCTGATGACTCAGTGTCACTACCAAAGTGAGGTGGCGCTGGTTCTCTTTTTTGGAGCACATGAGTAGTTTTGGCTATCTTGATCAAAGACACTTCTTCTGGGCACGGCAATTTGCCCCCTTTGGTTGACTTGGATGGGTTGAGATAATACCTCGCATCCTCATAGTGTATTTCATGGATGCCAAAGGGTTGGATCTCTCCATCAATTCTGAACTCTTCCCCATCCACCAAATACTTTGCGCATTGATGCAGTGTTGAAGGAACCAACTGGTTTTCATGAATCCATGGCCTTCCTAAGAGGGCTTTATAGGATGCATCAGCGTCAATTACATGAAATTTCATATCAGATGATATTTTTTCAAATTTAAGGGGGAGAGTGATGGATCCCAATGCTTTTTGGCTGTGCTGATTGAAGCCCTGGATAATGATCTTCTCCGAAGATAAGTGGCATACTTCAAGAGCCAATGCTCGAAGAGTATTGAGGGTCATTAAATTCAAAGAAGACCCTGGATCAATCAAAACCCGGTTGATCTTTACTCCATCACAAAATCCACGTCACATATAGTGATGTCATTGTGTGCAGTAGTCCCAAGTAATAGGTCCTTATTTGTGAAGGACATCGAAGATGTATGAGATGCATATAGGGCTTCTTTTATGTTGACTTCAGTGAGTATGCTTGATACTCCTCGAGATTTTGTAGGGGTATGTATTAAAGACTCCACGACTTCGGTGACATCATCAATGCATCGATATACTCGAGGAGTCTGGGACTTTTTCAAATGTGCCAAAATATTGTAGTTTGGCTTCTTCGAGGGTTTCTTGGGGGAGACATTCTCTTCTTCAATCATCTTCCCTTTATCTCGGTTATTTGAGCTGGAACCTGTCTTGGTCAAGTGTTTTCCAGTTCTAAAGTCAGCATCCGATGTACATGTTGTGGTGCTTCATCTTCCTCATCGTGGGAAGTTTAGCTCATCTTCCCGAATCATCATGAGCATTTATAGCATAACATTCACCTTTTTTTCTTCAAAGTAATCCTCGGTGAGTGTCAAATTTCCACGAAACCCGTCCTTGCAACCATTTTTTTGGAAAGCGTGACATTCTTCTATGGTGTGTCCTGTAAGCCGGTGATATTGGCAGTAGCTTGAATGTTTACCAAGATGCATTAGGCGCCGCCTTTTGGGTTTTTGCAAATTCAATCCATTTTCTATAGCTTGATCAAAAAGCTCTTTCCTTTTATCTTTCCTGATAGATCTTTCTTTGATATTTGTTGCTTTAGAAGGGGCTGGAGAATCTACGACTTCTAAAACAAAATTTTGTCCTGATGATTCTGGAGGATATGTCCCAAATTCATCCCACTCAGCATCTTCAATGTGTAACTGCCGTAGCCTATTAGTTGACTCCTCTGTCACCCTTTGAATGAAAGCAGGGATGTCTTCAATAGGCATGACTTTCTTCAAGACCTTATATTTTGGGGTCTTCGGGGTGTAATATGGTTCTTTGGACATTAGTTGTGGGCAGGGCTCCAAGAGCTTGGCGTTCGCCTTCTTTACTCTTTCCCTGAATGCTATCTTCTTTCTTTGCTTTTTACTGACATAGGGTCGACCGTAACGGTCATATGACTCTTCTGGCTCAGAGAAGCTATCATATTCATCATCATCTTCTGGGTTATATAAAGGTTCCCCTCCGGAAATAACCCTGCAAGTCTCCACTTGCACATCTTCTTCATTTCCAATTTTCTCAGTTAATTTTTTGAGTAACTCCTCGACTTCTTCAGGAAAATAATCTCTGAGGGTAATCAGAACCCTTTCTTTCTGCTCATATTCTTCAAGGGTCTCAATATACTCCTCAATAATAGATTTCTTGCGCTTTTGATTGTTTGCGCTTTTTGCTTTTCTTTTCTTATTCTTTTTCTTTTTGATCGCTTTGGTCGGTGACCTTTATGAGGTTGCTCGAGAGCGCTTCAAATGATCCCCTCGCAATTCAGCTAACCTTTTTAACATCTTCATTGATCTTTTTGGATACAAATACTTCCCATAACTCTTACGGGATAGCACAAGGTTTGTCATCTTACGTTGATGTAAATATCACCTTGTTACCAACCACTATGACTTCCCCTTGAGATGACCCTTCTGGGTTTAGGGTAGTCACGTAACGTATATGTTCAGCTGGTTGCTCGGACAAGACATTCCTTGAGAGTGTGATTTTGCCCTCTTGGTATTGTCGCTCAACCCAGTTCTTCAAAACATAACAATCTTCTATTGTATGTCCCAACACCCTATGATATGGACAATAATTGGGATGATCTGTCTTGCTTTGCTCTTCAGGTCTTTTGTATTCAGGGAGCTGCAGACCCTCTCTCACGGCATCTTTGAAGATTTTATGTACTTTATCTCTTCTGAAGGAATACTTCTTATTCATCCCTATCCTTCAAGGAAGGAAGAGGTTTTGACTCATTGTCGATGAGCACCCTAAGCTAGGTACCCTTAGCTTGTTCGGGATTATGGGACTCTGCTACGCCTTTCCCTTCCTCAATATTAAAAGGTAGTGCAGTGTACTTGACGTCTTCTGCTTTTTCTTGGATTTGTCTTTGTCACTCCTTGAAGTGGTTTGGAAATTGACAACACCTTGGGTTGGTCCTTTCTAATTTTTAGCTTGTGAGATTAAGCCTTGGAATGTGGTGATGCTAGATGTACTCAAGAAAGGTGACATCCAACTATCAATGTTCCCTAGCAATAAACCCTTTTGCTTCACTCCCGATCGAGTGGTTGTTCACATTTGATGCTCAAATTCCTCCATCTCATAATGTAATCGACCACTTTTTCATCTTTTGTTTTTGGCGAGTGGCTACTAGGTCGACAATTGTGATTTTTAGTCACTATGCCCCCAAACCGTACTTTCGAAAATGCATCTTTTAAGCACTTTCGCCATGTTTGAATCGACTCGGGTTGCGGTTGCATACCATTCGAAATACTACTCACCGCTGAGACTTGCAGAGCTATGCGAGGAGGCGATGGCTTCACGCTTGTATCTCCACAAGCCGTGACAAAAATGAGCAAGTGTTGGTCGAGATTACTAATCCCAGATAAATTGCTTGAATTTAGGGAACATTATATCCCTTTGGGGTAAGGCACCAGTCGTGGTAGGCGGGATAGAGGGCTTGTCTCCATCTCGCCCTTGTCTCAAATTCCTTTGGCTTGATTTAATTCGACAACTACCATTCAACTGTATCTCTTCCCAGTCATTACGAGTGATTGTTCTGAGCAAGAGAGCATAAGAGGTTCTTCCATGTTACTGCATGGCTGAAGGTTTCCTTTGGAGGTGGTGTTGGACTTCTCGACCTCTGCACATTCTCCATAGGAAACCGTGGGGGTTCTATTGACCCGAGGGCTTTTCTCCGCCGTCGGGTTGGACTCCTCGATCTTCACGGGTTGTTGGGTTGATTTTTCCATGAGGATTTTAATTTGTTTTTGCATTTGTAACATTGACCCCATCAACATTGCCATGTTGTCATTGAGTCTTTGATATTCGATGATCACGATGTCCCTTTTTGAGGAATAAAAGGCAGGTTCATCCTCTTCATCTTGATTTAGTTGTTGTACTTCTTTGTGTTTTCCTTGGTACATGGGTGGTGGAAGGCTAGTCCCTATCCTTGATCCTCATGTGCGGCATGCCATGGCTTGAACCTTCTTCTCCATTCGGAGAGTCGCTACTCTTCTGCTGAGATCTTAGTAGAGTCCCGGTTGTTCTTGTTCGGGTCACGGGATCTCCTCTTGCTTCGATAACCATCCAGACTAGTGTGTACTCCCACATCCGTGACATTTCTTCATCTTTCATTTCCCTCCTTCATCGAAATTTAGACTGTCAACCTTGGGTTGATTTCTTGTAGGAGCTAAGCGATCAGCACCCTTTGTCTAGCGCTATTGAAATCAATTGCTTCTTCTTTTGATAGAATTCTTTTGGTCTTATCTTCTCTGACTGCAGTTTCCTTGATGATGAGTAAGTCTTGTAGAGATTCTGACCAAATGAATTCCTGTGATAGGACTTTGGAGGTCGGCCAACCTTGTTTTTACTCAGTTGGGCGCCAAGTCTGCGATGGTTGCGTTCTTCTTCACGAGGTTAAGAGGTTCAAATAGGTTATTGAAGGTACTCGTTTGATCATTCTTATGTTCTTGGAAAGACACAAAATCGCAACTTTTGTCTTGGAATTTTTGACTTTCCTTTGTGTGAGCCTTGAAAAACACAATTTTCTTCTTTGGTGTGTCTTCCTCGGATGAGTGGAAAATTTCCACTTTCCGCCCCTATCTGTAATGGTGAAAGCGGGTTCATCATCATCATCATTCAAAGCCCATTACCCTTTTAGGGATGGGATAGCCTCTCAAATGCGAGATACTCTTGGTGCTCCCCTAACATCACGATCCTCGCCGATTGCGAGAACAATCACATTGGGGCGGCGACCTTTGGATGGAAGCCGCGGGAGCATCGAGTTCTCCTCAGAAGGTGTGGGTCTCTGATGGACTGCACCGACTTCGGATATGGTGCCAAGGTCGCTCAGCTCCTGCGACTCCAGTGTTGAATGTCGAGTTAGGGCGGTTGCACCTCGTTCCCTTCGCCAAGGAAATTTGTGAGTTTTGGACTTCGGAGGTGGTTGAGTTTTTGAGTGCCATTTGTTCTTCGTTTTCACTGCAAAACAAAATAAACATGATTAGATTTCTTTCATGGGATGTAGGAACAACGCCTTTACTCAGCACTTTTTGCCTCAAAGATGGGAGGAGGAATGGTCCCCACCGGTGCAGTGTGGGATCAAAAATACGTGTCTAGCACCGTGAAGACACTCAGACATGATATATCGAATCACGAAATACTCGTATTTTTGTTTTTTGTGGGTTCTTTCATTCCTTAGGAACCTCCGATTAAGGGCAAAAAGTACAAATAAAAGCAAGAAAAATTGCGAATTATGAAATTTGTTATTTTATTATATAAACATATTTATTACATCACTTATATATATATATATATTTATATATCATTTTTTATTGCAGCTGCCTGTGCCTTGTCACTGCGTTGCCTGCCGCTGCCTGTCGCTGCCTGTGCCCTGTCACTGCATTGCCTGCCTTGTTGCCATTTTGGGATATATATCTCATTATTGCCTTGAAATTAACCATTGCCTATGCTTTTATCACTGCACCGTATGTCATTTTGAAATATCCTTCTCATAAATTATGTCTCATTTCCTAAAATCTGCCGTTTCCTTGATCATTCTTGTTATTGCTTCAAGTAATCTTGTCATTGCTGTCTTCTTCTTTTATCTCAAGGTACCTTAGATAATTCAAGGGGTCTCTTGGGTTCCTTCCAACACCTTAGCGCCATGCATATATTACATGTCTTTCATTCAGCGTGCATGGTGAAACTCCTAAGTTTACCTTATGTAATGCAAAAGGTGAGCCGATTATTTCATTTTTCATTATCATATAATTAATAATAATTCTAAAAGAAACTACTGCACACATTAGTAAATTTCATCATTTTAAATGGTGGGACAATAGTATGTTTTTCTATTATTATATACTTTTTAACCCCTATACTCATCATTTAAATGGTGGATCCCACTTGCATGTATATGCATGCATATCATAAATCCATAGGATGGATGTTTCTTTTAGATCACTGGGCTTCTAAAGTAGTGCTGAGCCTGCATGCATCCATGCAATGTTTTAGCTCCATGTGCACCTGTCATGGCCACATGAGTCACGTGATGATTTTATTTTTTATTTTTATTTCCATATTTGTATATATATATATTCCTTTTTTTAAGCCCGGACCATATTCATCATCCATTGGTGGTGGGCCCGATTTTTTTATTTTTCTTTTAATTAATTAATTATTTATGTCTCAAGGGCTACATGCTTTACAGCAATGCCTTAATAATGAC